>NC_087400.1:7961696-8267915 GCF_031307605.1 Tribolium castaneum
ATTGCAACTTGCAGCACAAAGACGGCGCGAAAACAAAGATTTTCAACAAGAAACAAACTTTAAAACCATTCTTTGCCACAAGCATTTTTCTTATTAATCGAATCACATTTTCCTTTCTGTTTTGTTTATTGGTTTCCTATAAGGTCTTCCCTGGACAGTGTTAAATTATCTTTCCAACGAGAAGGCTTTGTTTTCTTCTTCTTCTCTCATTTTTTTTTAAATTCTTAAACCCCACTTTAAATTTCGTTTTTTTTTAGTTTCATCATTGGTTTTTTGATTTCCTCTAGACCTCCTGTATAGTTTTTGAAAATGCTTCCTTATGTTGGAATTTATGAATTACTAAAACAGTATATTGCTATACGAGTTAAATAAGATGTTCTATTGTGGCACGAATGGTTTTAGAGCACGACGAAGGAGTGCTCCAATAGAATGAGTGGCACAACTAAGTCTTATAAAACGAGTGTAATGTACTATTTTTTCTACTTTCTATTTTTGTTGTTTTTGTTTTCTTTAACTTTTCAAAATCTGTTCAAACTATTTCCTCTTAATTTTGTTAATTATTCGGGCTTTATCAATAAACGACTTGACGCTGTTGACAGATCATACATTAAATTACAGTGATGACTGACGACACCCAGCCCAGCACTGCCAATACAACTTCTAAAAATTTACTAAAAGCAGTTGCACAAAAATTCTCTTTGTAAAACTATTTCGGTTTCACAATGAACATTTTATGAAACCAAAGTAGAAAAATTATATTTGAATGTTTAGTACATTTTTATAGTGGTTTAAACTTTGTTTCCTTTTTCTCTAATTGTTTTCTACTTTTTTAATTTTTTACTTCAATTAATCCCAGAAAACCATAACCTTTTTTTTTAATTTTTTGCTTTGGTACATATCTTCCTTACACTTTTTAAAAACGATTTTCACTTGTTTAGAATTCATATTTCGAAAAATTATTTTCAAAAATTGAGCCAATTTCTGTTTTTTCTATAGCACATAATATTTCTTTATCAACACTTTTGCGTAGATAAAGTAGCTCTTTAAACGCAAGGGTAGATAAAATGCGCAAGGATAGATAAAATGTTTTCAATTTATTTTATTCAATTAACTTTACTTACAAATTCCAATACATCAATTTGAAAATCTAACAATTACATTTTTCCTTAATCTTGAAGTCCTGCTCTAGAAAAAATGTTGTGTTATACACGATGATAAAGATTGTTCGACTAACTCGTGAAACATGTCCATTCGTGACTCTTGAACTTAACCTTTTCACTCATGGTTAAACAATATCTTTACCGTCTTATATAATAATAGTTATCTATTATGCAAGATAAAAAAATTTCATTGTATCTTTGAGAGCGGTTTCAGCTGAAGCTGGTGAACTTTATCATCGTGTACAATACGAAATTTTAAACCATCCACCTTTATTTCTTTTAAAGTACTGATTATTTTTATTGATAATTATAGTGGTCAAAAAATTCAAGACCTACCTGATATGTACACTAATCCAGGAAAAACATTGTTCAAATAAGGAACAAATAGGGTCGAAATCAAAATAAAAAACGAAATTTAAATTGTAGTTTACTGTGATTAAATAGAAGTTTAATATAAAACAGTTTATTAAAACTAAAAAAAAATATAAAATAGAAAGATAGTTATTTATTCCACTTTATTCCATCGTCACGAATAAAATCGTATTTTATCCACTGTTTACTTCATGGTAAAACGGAATTCTATCGTCTAGAAAAATAAAGTTCACAACAATTGTTTTTCTGTTTTTGACGAATGTTTTATGGTTGAAATGTTTATTACATGTTTCTTGTGATTTACATGAATTTTGTTCCATCCTCTATTTTTTTAAATTTTCTTTATTACTTACCCAAAATAACCTAATTTTCGTTTTTTACAAAGACGGATCCAAAAATTAATTTTTTGGAGGAAAGGGCTTCCAAAAATTGTTAGACATGTGAAAGTTAAGCTATTGAATGAAATTTTTACTGTCCGTATGTTAAAATATTAAATAAATATTTGAAAAAAAATGAAGCACCAAATTTTTTCTATCCAAAAGATGTTAAAAAACAGTAACTTCCTTGTTCTACATTTCGAGAATTTTCCTACAATATTTTATTAAGTAATAATAATTTATTCATAAATTTATTAATAAATGTGCATGAAAATGACTACTTATTTTATAATTAAAAAAAATCTTTATTCTTCGACACTGTCAAAATTTACGGTTTTTCTCCTGTCTAAGGAAGTTTTGACAACTGTTTGGCATTTCTCAGTACAAAACGTCAGATTATTTTTAACAAATTTAAAGCAATTTTAAGTCTTGCTGAGTCTATTTCGAAGAATAAAATGTTGTATTCAACTCGTTTTTGTGTAAATCGGTTCATTTATTTCGCCTCGTGGATGATAAACCACTCGTTTTCACTCGTGGTTTAAAAATCCACTCGTGAAATAAAGCGTCCGATTTACACTCAAACTCATTAAATAAATAACTATTATTAAGCCTTTATTTTTTATTAAAAAAAATAAAACTGATGTTTTATGGTTTTTTGCTTTGGTGTTCTCATTACTTCCTCTAATTTCCTCCAGATTTTCTTTATAGTTTTTAAAAATTATTTTCCCTTAGAATATAAATTTAGGCACAAGGTTTTTTTTTATCAAATCTTTTCACACGTACCCCACATTTTCCCTTGATTTCAACATGATTTACTTCAGATCTTCCAAGCTTGAAATTGATTTTGTTTAGTTTAGAAATTAGATTATGAGAAAATAAAAAAATCGAATTGTTTCAATTATTTCCTGTATTTTTTACATACCATTAGATATCTTTAGAAAAAAAAAGTAACAATACTATGACAAAGGCACGTGTTATTATTACACAGAGTATAATTATTAAAGTAACCCATAAAATTTAATTTTTATAATTATAGTTTTTAAAAAAACAAAAAAAAAACAATCGCCTCTTATAATATAAATCAAAATCAAAAAGCTGAAGCTTTTTACGTGTAACTACCAATACATTTTTTAACTTTTTTACTTTATTTACTTTGGTTTTTAATTTTTTTGAATTATTTTTATTCTTGCCAGAAAGACAAAAAAGTATACTATCAAAAACAAAAAAGAAAAATGTCGGTTCCCATTAAAAAAATTAAAAGTGATGTCATTATTCAAAAACGAATGACACTATAAATGTCATTATGATATCAAAATGTATCATTTTCAGAAATAAAATCGACCTGTTCGAAGAATTTTTGAAAAAATGACTCACTACAAAAATATGAATTTCCTTATTTACTTTAAATACACCCTGTATATTAAACATTTTACCCTGCTTTTTATTATCTTATCAACTTTTGTAAAATCTCTCCTCCCTCTAAATATTGTTAAAAAACACTAAAAAATATTTCCGATTCAAGTCATTTAACTCGCCAATGGAATGATTTTAGGAATAAAAAACATGTATATTTTCAGTTTTAATGAATTTATTCCATAATTTTACGCTCACTGTGTACAAAATGTTTCATAAAAAGCATAGTACAGTAAAGATAACCACGTTCAGAAATCACTTCGTATCACTCTATAATAAAATGATCTATCAACAAGTGGATGAGTTGCACTTCGACCAACATTTTCCAAGGTTTTCATTTCGAATTCTCATTCTTTGGCGATAGCACTAATACAAAGAAAATGAATCAGCCGTAAAAATTTGCGATATGTGTTTTGATTAGTCATCCGCGCAAACACCTGTGTTGGAAGCAAGTCAATGGTACTAGCATTACCATTATGCAAACAATTTGTGCCCTCCGTGGGAATCGTGCAAGAATCCCGGCCCTTAATTACCCCAAGTCTCTCCCTCTCAAAACTGTCTTCCTCGTCCCGCAGCGAGGCTAGCAGTCCGACCAATCGCTTTCCTGTCTCCCTCCTATCGCCCCTCTCTGGCGCAGTCAGTCGGGCCCGTCGTTCTCGTAGTAGCGCTCGCAGCGTACACATAAATGCACAGTAGAAAGTGCCACCAACAATTAACCTCTTAATTAAAAGCCCTCGTAAAAAATTCGCCAGTGCTAGTGTTAGGTACCGCCGTCCGCCATGTTTGACGTCTTCGGCTCCGTCAAGGGGCTCCTCAAGATCGATGTGGTGTGCATCGACAACAACGTCTTCCGTCTGCACTACAAAGCCACCGTCATCATCCTCATAGCCTTCTCGCTCCTGGTGACGAGTCGCCAGTACATCGGCGACCCCATCGACTGCATCGTGGACGAGATCCCCCTGAACGTGATGGACACCTACTGCTGGATCTACTCCACTTTCACCATCCCCAACCGACTCACCGGGCGCGTGGGCCTGGACATCGTCCAGCCCGGCGTCGCCAGCCACCTGGACGGCACCGACGAGGTCAAGTACCACAAGTACTACCAGTGGGTCTGCTTCGCCCTCTTCTTCCAAGCCATGCTGTTCTACGTGCCGCGGTACCTCTGGAAGACGTGGGAAGGCGGGCGCATCAAGATGCTGGTCCTGGACCTGAACTACCCCATCGTCAGCGAGGACTGCAAGACGGACAGGAAGCGCCTCCTCGTCGACTACTTCATCACCAACTTGCACATGCAGAACTTCTACGCCTTCCGGTTCTTCATCTGCGAGGTGCTCAACTTCGTCAACGTGGTGGGGCAGATCTTCTTCATGGACTACTTCCTCGACGGGGAGTTCAGCACCTACGGACGCGACGTCCTCAGCTTCACCGAGATGGAGCCGGAGGAGCGCGAGGACCCGATGTCCCGGGTCTTCCCCAAAGTCACCAAGTGCACGTTCCACAAGTACGGCCCTTCGGGTTCCGTCCAGAAGTTCGACGGGTTGTGCGTCCTCCCCCTCAACATCGTCAACGAGAAGATCTACGTCTTCCTCTGGTTCTGGTTCGTGTTCCTCAGCGTGCTGTCGGGCCTGTCCTTGATCTACCGGCTGGTGGTCATCTTCATGCCCAAAGTCAGGCTGTACTTGCTGAGGGGCAAATGCAAGATCGCGCCGCAGAAGGAGGTGGAGATCATCAACACGCGGTGCGAGATCGGGGATTGGTACGTCCTGTACCAGATGGGCAAGAACATCGACCCGCTGATCTTCCGGGAGATCATTTCGGACCTCTCGAAGAAGCTCGAGGGGAAAGAGACTGTCTAAGTGCCTTACGAACAGTTGTTTTTGATGACCGATTTACCTGCTGCACAAGGTGACTCACGACATTCCTGTGATGACAGAAAAAGACTGTGCGACGGCCGAAAAGGCTGTGATATTATCATTTCTTCGCTTTTAAGCTCAAGCATTCCCGATACTCTTCTCAACAAACAAGCCGGAGACGTTTTCGCTGGCTGTGCCGGATTTCTGATGCAAGTGCAGCGGGCGAAATCGCATTCTCTGTGATAAATCTCTATTGCTCGGTTTTATATCACTTAGCGTGTAATTATTAATTAATCGAATAATTTAAATCGTATGTGATTTAGGATTAGGTTTAGCTTCCATACATGTGTGAACAGTTCCAGCGAAAATTATCATGTGTTCAAATTATTGTATAAATACACCGAGAGTGCCTAATTTTTTATTTGTATGGAATTGACGAAATAAATTAGCTATTTTAAATTACAACTGCTTTCATTTCACCACGTGCCGACCGACTGACACTTGTTGATTCGCCAGAAGTTGAAATTCGTTCCAAGAAGGTGGCTATCGCTGGTACCTGGACCCTTTTTTCTATAAATAGAGTTTTTCGTTTACTACTCACTTACTACTCTAACCAATTAAGTAATGAATGGCGTGGCGCTACTATTTTTACGCCGCCTATAAATACACTCATTGTTTTAAATTCGGCCTGTTTACAACTACAACTGTAGAAATAATCAAAGGAGTTTCAAATCGTGTAAATAAATACGAATGGAAACAAATGACGCCGCTTCCGACGTAATAACATAACAGAGATATCCATTTCCTTGAAAATGTCAAGAATTCGGTTTGTGGTTTCATAAATTTTCATTCATGTGAGAATTATGTTCTATAAATAATTCGATTGTCACGTTTATTTGAACAATTTCTGCTCCAAAAACAACATTTCACGCAATTAAGTAGTTTTTATTTATTTTGTAATTAACGAAAATTACCAACATTAGTGTGTCGATCAACTGGTTTGATTCGCATCTACGAACTTTTACAAAGGATTGAAATTTTTCAATTAAATTTTACGCTCCTTTGTATTTGACATTTTTTTTATTTTATATTCAACTTGTTTAGTTTCAGCCGAGATGTAAACCACGGAATTTTTTTACGTTTTTATTCCATTTGCCACAATAAAGCTTAAACCATACTTTTGAAAACCTCGTAAGGTCTTTTACTTACCTTTATTTATAATATTTTTTTTTACTTTTGATTACCTACTATACTCCTATTTCATAATTTTTTCAATTTTTTGGATTATATCTGAAGCATTTTCAATTTTGTTATGCCAAATTTAATATACATGGTGTTTCAGAAATGAGCTTCAATACAAACGTAAGTTTTATTTAATGGAATATTCTAATTTTATTGCATTTTTGAACATAGCTTTTAATACTGGTGATAGTGGGCTGGTAAAAACATAGGTACATTTAGACGAGTCACCCTGTGAAATGTTTATTAAAACGTTTGTAGAACTGTTTTTCTCTCTCCAAAAATTAAGTAGAGAATATTCCGACTTTTCGTCAATCATCAATTTACATTTCCTTAAATTTAATAATTATTCTACTTTTGTGTTAAGAATGCAGATCAGATTACACGAGAATACTGCTCATTTTAAAGAAAATATTTCCTCTTTTGTAAAAATACTAAACTTGTTAGAACCTGGAAATTTAGACGGAATACTCAGTTATTAGTTTTAATGTAATTTCTCCCTTTACATTTTTAACGCCTCCTTATTTTTATTTCAATCTATGCTTAGTATCATTAATTGTTTAATGATTTCCTGTTGAAAGTGCATGTGTACTATTTTATGTTGATCTATTTCGGAAAAAAGTAAAACTGATTTTTAAAAGCTTTTATTTAACTTGCTTTGATGTCTGTCTGTCTGTTTCACATTTTCCAAGCCAAATTTGAAAGGATTCCTGTTGTCCGAACGAATTGAAATTTTGCATACTTACGTAATTTGTGTGATAATGCAATTCTATGGGTTTTCGATGTGTACATACCGTAACTTATACCAACATTAACGGTATGTTGATCATTGGAAAATATATTAAAACCTAATCATTTTCATTATGTTTCGTTACAAACCAATGTCGCTATTTTACACATTCATAGATAGAAAAATGATAGAAAAATATTATTTATTCTTCGAAACTGGCAAAATTTACGGTTTTTCTCCTATGTAAGGAAGTTTTGACAACTGTTTGGCATTTCTCAGAACGAAACGTCAGATTATTTTTAACAAATTTAAAGCAATTTTAAGTCTTGCTGAGTCTATTTCGAAGAATAAAATGTTGTATTCAACTCGTTTTTGTGTAAATCGGTTCATTTATTTCGCCTCGTGGATGATAAACCACTCGTTTTCACTCGTGGTTTAAAAATCCACTCGTGAAATAAAGCGTCCGATTTACACTCAAACTCATTAAATAAATAACTATTATTACTTGTTTTTTTAAATTGAAGCTTTTTTCTAAAAAATCATTTTTTTATTACTGTTTTAGTTTAAACCGAGGTGTAAACAATTTTTTTACGGTTTTATTCCATTTGCCACAATGAAGCTTCAAGCATACCTTTCAAAACCTCCTTAGGTCTTTTACTTATCTTTATTTGTAATATTTTTTTACATTTGTTTACCTACTATTTATCTTTAATTAATATCTGCTTCCTCATTTACATTCTCCTGTATTTCATAATTTTTTTCAATTTTTTCTATTATATCTGCAGCATTTTCAATTTTGTTATGCCAAATTTAATATACAGGGTGTTTCAGAAATGAGCTTTAATACAAACGTGGTTTTTATTTAAAGAAATATTTTAAATTTTATTGAATTTTTAAACATAGCTTTTAATACTGGGTGATGAAGGTCTGGTAAAAATATAGGTACATTTAGAAGAGTCACCCTGTGTCATTACATCTACATTACATTACATTTAATAAAAGGTTTGTAGAACTGGCTTTCTCTCTCCAAGAATTAAATAAAGAATATTCCCGTTTTTTGTCAGTCATCAATTTACATTTTCTTAAATTTAATAATTACTTTATTTTTGTGCTAGGGATGCAAATCAGTTTACATGAGAATAATAGTCATTTTTAACAAAACAATTTCTCTTTTCTAGAAATATTTGTTAGAACCTGGAAATTTAAACGAAATAGTCGTTTTTAATTTTAATGTAATTTCTTCCTTTACATTTTTATTACCTCCTTATTTTTATTGAAAATCTGTGCTCCTGTTGAAAGTGCATGTGTACTGTTTTATGTTGTTCTATTTCGGAAAAAAGTAAAACTGACTTTAAAATTATGTATTAGATAAATATTTCTTTTCTTCTAGAACCTCGAATCTAATCAAGTACTTAATTAAAAAAAAGTACCTCTAGTAATTAAGAAAAATTTAGAATTTTTCCACATCATTCAGTGACAAAGAAATTAAAGTACAAGTAATCACAGCTTTTAGAAAAATATCGTGTATCTTGTACCTACACAGCTAGTCCATTATACCTATAATAAAGTCCAGAGATAATTATTTAAGATAAAATCTTCTGTCCAATTCCAATACTCTTACGCACATTTGTGACGATGCATTTTTCGTCAATATGATTCCTCAAAATCAAAATTTTTGAAATTTCATCATTCAATGAAACAAATGAAAAAAATACATAAATGCAAGAAACGATAGATAAAATCGAAAGAATTTACACGAGTGTAACCAGTTTGTAACATACACTGAACTATCAGACATTTCTTTATTTATTTTTGCATTGTGTAGACCATTACGGTTATCTCATATATTCAAATAAAGTGAATCCAAAGGCCCCAAGGTCGCGATTAATAATTCCGCTCTTCTATTATTCGCAAACGATCCGACTCTTGATTGCAATTAATATTTTTTCTCTTCAAATAAAGTCTGTTCCAAATAGCCCGGCAACCGGTCATGAATTTTGCAAAAATGATGCAAATCTGCAGGAATTTCGGCGAGATTACCATATTTCGTAGCTGTCTAGACTTGGTAACCAGTTTTGGGATCGATTCCGGGGATCGATTGATTTTCGTTTGAGGATCGATTTGTCGCCATATTGTCATTAGCGACGTGTAAATGTCTTCTGCATAATGTAGCTGTTTTGCGTGGGCTTTCATGACGTTTGTGACATTATCGAAAGGTTGATGGCTTGCCTGCTGGAGCTGAAGACATGCAAGTCGCGGACGCTTTTGTTAACAAAGCGTGTTGGACGTTTTAATTCATCGGCAAATATTATATCGGAGGCATTGTGCCGCTTTGACGGGAAGTCGGGGAATTTACCCACACGTGGACAGTGAGATAAGGATTGTCTTGCGTAATCAACAAGGGACATTCGAAACCATATTTCTCTTCCATTCCGGCAAAATTTTGCATTTTGACAAGAAATAAACGCGTTTTTTCGTTTTTTTTTCCAGATTCAGAGAAAAAGAGAAACATGAAATATGTAAAAAGGGAAAAGAATCGATAATACATATACTATACAGGGTGCTCAAAAACTGGCGCACCAACTCAGTGGTACGTTATTCAGAAGCAAGTGCAGATTACGGGAAAAATGTTGAAAAAATTCCTAAAGTTATATTTTAAAAAATCTGGAGCTACAAACTTATTGTGTTAACTTCTTTAGTTTTCATTATTTTTTTATATTTTTATGTTTCATACCAGGTAATCGTTCCGTAACAAAACGATGAATAATTATTTTTAAATTTACTATCAGATTTTAGCAGTTTTTTTAATTTAAAAAAATAAAAATTCATCCAAAATATCACAATGTGTAGATGTGCCAACACTGGGAATTATTTCCTAGGAAACTGTTTCAAAAATAATTCATTTTTATTGTTGCTCACATTCTATTGCGATCATGACTGTTTGACAACGTTGCCACATATCATTTATCTAAAATCTGTTATTTATCAATAACTTTAATACAAAGAATTTTTTACTGTGCCAACACTGGGAGTTATTTCCTAGAAAACCGTTTCAAAAATAATTTATTTTTATTATTGATCAACTGTATATACTATAAATACTGTATATACTATTTATACTATGTATATATATATATATATATATATGTATATATATATATACATATATATATATATATATATATATATATATATATATATATATATATATATATATATATATATATATATGTATATATATTCAAGGCTAACTTTTTTTTAATGGCACTAAGGGTCAAATTTAATCATTTTTAAAACAGAATTTTTTTCTGAATTCAACGATATATAATACCCACCATTACTTTTATTAAAATGTAAAAAAAAAATCAAAAAATTTCTGGAATAGTAAAACTAAGTTAGCTTTGAAAGTACTGTTAGTAACGATATCTGTACATGTATATTAACCAAAAATTAAACTTGGGTGCAATAATTTTTCAGTTAAATGTGTTATTTTAACAATTATTATTAACTTTTACTTATTTTTTCGTTAATTAGCTAACGATAGATAAAGGTAACATTTCCAAGACTAATAAAATGCTACATTTTTCAAAATTATCGATTTTTTTAAGTTTCGATTAAATTAAGATATGCATGTGTTATATCATAGAACTCAAAAAAATGCTCTCCTCAAGAATATTAAATTTAACCATTGTTGCTATTTAAAAAAAATCAAGTTAGCCTTGTATCTGAAGAACAAATGAGAATAGAAATTTAATAAATATCTGAAACGATACAATTTATATACTCTTAAGTATATATCAAATTTTAATAAGTTTTGATGAATATTTTTATAATATTTAACTGCATCCATACTTTTTAGTGACCCTATATATATATATTTTTTTTTAAAAAAGAAAATACTATTTTTAGGTTTCAAGGTTCATTCTTATTTTTTTACAATAACCGTTTTTGAAAACTAACAAGTAACAGGCAGTCCTCGAGAGAGTCCCACTATTAGACAAAGATACACTAGTAGCGAATTTCATGAGGAAAACAATGACAGAAAATAATAGACCTGGTTAGAGTATTTTTTTTAGATTTTTAGACGTCTTATAAGACGAAAGAACAGAGACGATAATTTGAAAAAATGTGGACTAATTACTGAAAAACAAATAAAAATTTTTACAATATTTCAATCAGCTTTTTAGAATTTTCTTAATTCGAAAAGTCCCTTTCCTAATTAGACAATTTTTTTTTCGAATTTTAAAGTTTGACGAGTTTTTGGTTCAAGGGCAGATCCAGGGGGGCAGAGGGCCATGGTCCCCCCCCTAAACATCAATTTTAATTTTTTAATAATATAAAAGCCTAATTAACAAATGTTTTTCAAATAATCACATCTTTTTATTGCACAATTATAAATAAATTAATAACAAAAGTAAAGTAAAATATAAAGAAAGTATAAGAAGTATCACTAAAAAAATACAATTTTCTGGCAACGTTTTGATTCTAATTGAATATTATTCAACTCGTTCATAAAAAACAATTGCCGGCCTGAAGACGATTAAATTAAAATCGAAACGTTGCCAGAAGATTGTACTCTTTTGAGTGATAGTCCAAAAAACACGAAATACCTTTCTTTATAATGAACATAAATTATTGTCACTTAATAAAATATTATAGGAAGATTCTCGAAAACTAAAACAGGGAAATTGCTTAAAAGTTCTTTTTACGTCCAGAAATTGTTATTACTTAACTGTATGTAAATTAATATTGCCTGATATATTTTATGTTGTAGTTTTTTTAATTATTAAAAAGACATGTTATTTTTGTCAATGAGAACTAATTATTTCAAAAACTTAGGAAAATCTACTCGTAAAAAGACATTATGATTAACAACTACATATATCAAAAAATGCACAAAACATAGGGTGTTTTATACAAAAAAAATCTAAATTTGTATTGTAAAATTTTTTGAGCTTAAATTTTGTACAGATATATTAAACAATTAAAAAAAACAAGTTTATTGGCTAACCAACATTAAAAGTTTCATTCAAAAGTGTCACTAATATAAGAACTTTTGGAAAG
Source organism: Tribolium castaneum (assembly GCF_031307605.1). Classification (NCBI taxonomy): domain Eukaryota; kingdom Metazoa; phylum Arthropoda; class Insecta; order Coleoptera; family Tenebrionidae; genus Tribolium; species Tribolium castaneum. The sequence goes on from NC_087400.1 coordinate 7,973,908, forward strand.
CCCCTGCTTTGGTCAAAGAATGTGTAAACATTTTTGTGTTAATTTTGGACTACATTTTTACATATTTTAAAGGGAGTTAGTAGAAAACATCTAAATATGAAAATAAAACGAATAAATACAATCAAATACACTCTTAATACTAATGTAAAAAATACGAAACATAAATAAAAAAGACAAATGATCCGATTTCAAGTAAAAATAAGAGAACAATAGAAATAAAACGTAATTATTCAAAAAAATATTAATAATAATTTCACACAAAAGACTTCATCTTTCTTTTATTGAAGTAAACGATGATTGTTTTTTTTATTTTTTTATGTTCAGGTTTCAGAATGTTTTTATTCAAATTACTTAAAAAAATACGAGGCAAGTTTGCTAAAAATATACAGGGTTATTCACATAACACTCCGAATTTAACGAGGTAAAAGTACAACATAAATTACAGATTTTAATTTTGAAAACCAAATTATAAACTCAAAGAGAAATTAATTAATTATGACATCATAACAGCATCCCCGTTAGTTTTTTCTAACCCTGTATTTTTACAGTATCTCTGCATTAGGTAATACTTTATATTTCTCCAAACGTGTTTTTATTTTAATTTCTAAAATATCTTGTAATTAAAATTAATAAAGTAAATAATAATTATTAAGTTGCTGCGAAAAAAATATTATATCTTACGTCATTCTGAAACATTCTAAAATGACGCTTAATAATGTAGTTTTTTCATACAAAATAATAAAAAAATGTTGTTGGCCCCAAAAAATAATTAATTGAATAAAAATACTATATGTAATTTTAGAGACACATCAATTTATATACGAATTAGGAAATATTAATAATATTTTTAATTAATTCACATTCTTTACAAGCAAATGTGAAAAATTCCCAAAAAATTTAACAGCAAACGCTGTGGGGTTACCTACTTATACTATACTTATAGTATAGTATTAAGTTGTTATTAATTTTTTTAATTTGTCATTTATTTTGTATTTTTTTTTTAAATTTCATCTGAAATTTTTTAAATGATCAGTACAAAAATATGAATTTTGAGCATTACTGTTATAAAAATCCGTAAGAAAAGCAACAATTTGCCAAAAATTAAAAACCTGAAACATATCAATTCATAAAATTATTAAAATGAATTGATTGCAGAATACGAAATTGTCTTGACAATTTAATTTTAAACAAATTTCAAAAAGAATTTTTACAAATTATCGAACCTCTATTTATAAAACTAAGTAGATTGTTTTTTAAAAAATTATCACTTTGATAATGTTCGAGTAGTTTGTTTTAGATTTTGATCTCAGTTCAGGGATGTTTTTCGATTTGCTATCACCTACATCAATCGACAAGTTTAAAACATTCTACTTAATCTAAATCAGAGACAGTATTTTTAAATATTATTCAGTTCGTCAAAATTATCGGTATTACGATTATCTTTCTACGAGTTATCCAGGGATTCCGGAATTGAGATATCGATCAAAGCATGAAATATTTTGCAATATTAATAATAAAAAATAAATACAAAAATTCAAAAACACGCACAATGCGAATTTTGAGATTAAACGTCTTTTAATTTGTATTAATGGAAGATTAATTGTGACACCTGGATGAGCTTTTAGTCTTTGGCGATTTGCGCAAATCCTCGTATTAGTAAAAACGTCACACAAATTCTCGAATACAAAGGGAAAGATTTAGATTATTCCCCGACTCTACAAACAATTTTTTTTGACAGAAATTAATCTCGGTTTAAATGTTGAGCAATTTCACCCAAATTGCTCTTATCTTAACATTCGTTTACGATTTAATTACCACTGCTTTACCATTTTAACGTGAAAAATGTGCACCTTGAATAACAAATCATCTTCTGAAAGCACACAACGAGTCGACATTCCCTGCTCTTGTAATGATATTTATTACAGAAACACTCTGTGAGTGCAGTAATGTCGGCCATATTTCATTCCGTGCACAAGAACCGGATAATTTTCAAAAATCCGCCGCGAATTATTTCGAATCGCAACCGGAAATGTGCCAATCTATTGTATTCGATCTAACAAAATCGCTTACGCAATCGAACGGAAGTTCCATGATTGATTTTTCACTCTTGTGCCAATTGTAAATATGGCTTTCGACATCACCTTGGATGAAATATCTTACCTGTGTTGTTAGCTGTGCGAGGAAATGCATGTGGTTAAAGTTCAAAGAGGAGTTAACGTCATGGGAAATATCGATTCATGATTGTTGTTCGGCTAAAAACCGAGCATTTGCTAGAATACTTATCTTTGAAAAGTTTAATACCAGAAAATCCCAAGCCATTGGAATGGTAGAGCACCACACCCCGTATTTATAAAGCTCGACAAATATCGTAAAGTTTTAACGTCTCGAAAGTTGGACCTTCTTGGAAAAGGTGATTATGACGGTTATGAAGGGTGATATAATAAACACTGAGTAAACGCACGACGTCTAAATTTCTTCTCTTAATTTGGATGAAAAAATTAAACAGAAATAATGAACAAATACAAAAATCGTGACAAAAATCTACAGATTGGTGTTGCCAATAAACTTAAATTTGAGAATTTTTTGGACTTACAATCAATTTTTGTTTCTAATTATTTGAATTTCAGTGCTTTGTTTTCCGCTACGTATATTTTTTCTAGTTTTCAATTATCGTTTTCTAATCTCATTTTATTAGTTTTGCAATTTTCTAGATTCTTTGTTCTTTGCTTATCATTCTTGTCTTTCCTCGATTTTTTTTGAATTTATTAACTTTGTTAACTCAGGTTTTTAGTCAATTTGTTTGATTCTTATTTTTTTTCATTCTAAACAAAAAATACAAATTCTTAACTCCACAAAAAATAAATTATTTTTGAAATAATGGCAGATCTACAAATTGTATTTTTTTTTATAAATTATAGTTTTTTTAGATTCAAAAAACTGCTAAAGTCGGCTAGTAAATTTAAAAATAATTATTTGTCGTTTTGTTAGGGAACAATTATTTTGTGTGAGACACAAAAACAATAAAAAATAATGAAAACTGAAGTTTGTAGCTCCAGATTTTTAAATATTTTTTTAGGATTTTTTTCAAGATTTTTCCCGTAATCTACACATGCTTCTTAACAAAGTACAACTGTGTTGGTACGGCAGTTTTTGAGCACGCTGTATTAAGAGAAGTCTCTTAATAATAAGTGGCAAGTTTCAAATATCTAAACTTAATCTTTTCAACTTTAGACTTTAGTTGTTTGCTTTTCCAATTTTTTATTTTATTTGGATATGACACGTGTATAGAGTTTTTCAGTTTTCTTAACAATTTTTCTTTAATCTAAACTAGATTCTCCGTTTTTTATAACACGATTTTTTATTTTATGGCATTCTTAGGAAATTTCCAAGAAAGTCAGGAAATTACATTTTTATATTTTAACTTTACAGCAATTGATAGTTGCTTTTTTACTCACTTATGTACTTCAGTTTTGTCTTGTCACTTTTTAATTACCTTTTCTTTAATATCTGTTTTTTCATTTAAAATAGTTACTGATTCTTCTTTACTTTCTTCTTTTTTTTTCTTTCTGTTATGTACCTATTGTGACTTGTGTAAAACATGTAACCCCGTTAAAGCACCAATAAAGTATCAATTAATCAAACCATCAATCAATCAATCGGTCTTCTAATTCTAGTTTTCTGTGCATTTTTTTTAATTTTTACTTTCTTTACTTCCTTTTTTTTCTTTCTGTTACGTATCTATTGTGACTTGTGTAAAACATGTAACCCCGTTAAAGCACCAATAAAGCATCAATCCATCAATCAATTAATCGATCTTCGAATTCTAATTTTCTATGCATTTTTTTTTAATTTTTAGAGAAAACTACACAAGGATAATAGATTTAACCATTTTTATCTCACTGTAGAAAAAATTGACCAGTTTTCAGTTTTTAATTAATTTTTGTATGTTTCTGATTTTAGTTATTAATTTACTTTTTGTTTCTTTATTCTTGCTTTTTTGATCAGCAATTTTGTAGTTCCTGAATAAAAATTTTTTATTTAAAAATTTGACAAAACTCGTGATAAACGTAAAAAAACTATTTTTTGGATCTCGATACTTTCGATTTCTGCTTTGGTTTTTAGTTTTCTAGTTTATTCTCTTCTATAAGTCCCGGAATTCCAAATTTCACGTCAGTTTCTCCGTTTTTGGTTTTTTATAGTTTTCTAGCGAAAATTTGTTTTATTCAAAAAACCAGATATACCTTGATATAAGCTGCAGATTTTTCATTTGATACGTTTCATTTCAAAAGTGTTGTCACTTTTAATTTTTTTACCTTACTTTTTGGCTTTCCGGTTTTTTATTAGTGCTGGAATTTTAAAGTTTGACCTCACTTTCTACATAAGTAATTTGTATTTTTTACGTGTCTCGTAGTTCATAATGTTCTCTTCTCTGTTTCAGTTTTTTTATTTTAAGGGCTGTAGTTTTCTAGTTTCTTATACACTATTTTTTTTATTTTAAGACTACATAAAGCTCGACATACAACTACAAGAATCTTCATTTTGTTTTTCGATTTCTTCGTTTTGTTGTTCAATTACTTAGCCACGTTTTTAGTTTTCAATAATTCTCTCTACAAAATATTTTTTATTTAAAAACTAAAAGCTCAAAATAAAGCTGCTAAAATCTTTTTGATTTTTTATTTCTTTGTTTTAGAGTTCATTTCAATCTGACTTGACCTGACCTGACCAGTTGTAAGTTTTTTAACTTAATTTTTAATTTTCTAGCGTTTTCTATTCTATTAGTTCCGAAATTCAAAAGTTTGCTTGCTTTTTCTTCATTTTTGGTTTTCTGATTTGTAGTTTTCTTGACAGGGTAAAGCTCGAAATACATAATAAAACTACTAAAATCTTTCTTTTGATTCCAGATTTTTTTCATATGCTTCAATCCATCAGACTTGAACAGTTCTCGTGTTTTTTATTAAGCTTAGTTTAGTCTATTCTTTGAAGTTTCACCTTCAGTTTTTAACAAACTTTAACTAATATTAATTTTTGTACGTGTCTGGTGGTACTATCTAACTAGTTATTAATTTTTTTTCCTTAACTTCTTCATTTTAGTTTTCCGATTTGTAGATTTCTAGACAAGATTTTTTTCTTTAAACTAGATAAAGTTTCATTTAAAAAATTAGAATTTAGTTTTCCACTTAAGTTTTCTTTTTTCTTTTCGAGTTTTAGTGTTTAGATATTACTTTTTTTCTTCAAGTTTTCAGTATAGTTCCTCCAACCAATTTGTTTTTTTTTGTAAGTTAGACTTTTGCAGCTTAATTTCTTGTTTTTTTGTCACCTTTTGTTAGACAAGGATGCTTAAATACCGAAACTTCCCAGAACAACAAGGACAGAGAATAACAGTCCAACTTTTCAACTTTCACAAAGACAAAGAATAATTATTGAGATTTGATCCATGCTCTTGTTAGCACAAGCAGGGGTCAAACTGATAACTCTTATCCTTGGAATAAAACAATATCATCCTCATTCTTCACATTTCAGGCGTTTTTTTTCATTATTCAAAATTTCAACCCAACCAGTCCCAGCCAAAGTCATGTTTATTAATGCCAAGTGTTGTAAATAATCAAAAAACCGATAAAATTCTTATCTCGCATCACCCACGTGAACAACTTACATAACACATGACGTCCGATTGTTAAAATTTCTAAATTGGGTTAAAGAGTGGAACGGAGAGGTCAAGCAATGACTCTAATTGATTATAATGAGTGAAGAATGTCAGTCCGGACCACTTGCGATGAATTCAATCGTCACATGACCCGAAACCAATTTTTTCCTCGATGGTTTTAGTCCGAGTGCAGCAATTTATTAATAGGCGATTTATACAGAAGGCGACTTTCTCCCACAACTCGTGTAGAGACAGGTAAAGTTGTCTGAAGCATTCCTGCGCGGGGTCACGGCCACAACTTTTAAAGTGTAGAGAATGACGATGAAGTCCTTATGTTCACAATGAAGAATGTCGGGGTGTTGTTGTAAAAAAACGGAGATTTGTGATAAATGATAAGTGGCGAAAATGTCGGTTTCAGTGACAACGACTTTAAACAATTAAACATTTTTGCTTTGAGATACAATCAGAGCCTACTTAAGACAACAATAACTCTATTTTTAAAAAATCAGTTTTTTACAATTCAATCTAGACGACGTGATTTTGCTTTGACGAGTCTTTGATTGATTAATGTCGTGATTTTTTCCGAGATTGCCAACTCGAATAAAAAACATATTTTTAAACACATCAGAGATATATGGGATGCGATTAACGGCTCGTAAATCTTGAAAATTACCTGCCTGTTGTGGAGATTAAAAAGTGGAGGCAAACATTGCATAAAAGAAAATCCCGACCTAAACGAGACTAAGAGACACAACCCTAACCAAATGTAAAAATAGAAGAAAGGGTGGGGTATTTTTAGAAGTATGAGGCAGGTGCGGACTGAAATAGAACAAAGGATTTCGAAAATTTTTGACGTATTAGGAATCATTTCAGCACTCAAATCAGTATCTTTCCGTATCTAATTCAGCTAGTGCGATTTACTTCTCTAGGGTTGGTAGTGCTATTGAGAAACAAGTAGAAATAATTTTTCAAGAGTGGCAGCACTGGACTTCAAGACTTCATAAAACTAGTAAAATGACTTGTCCTAAACATTTGGTAATGCCAACTTAACTTAGGGTCGGTTTATAAAACGCTCTCTTAAAATTTAATTAGTTGTTAAAAGTTAACAACGCGAATGGACCAACCAAATTGCTTTAATTTGGTCACGTGATCAGTTAATCACGCATTTAATTGCGATTTAAATTAATGACGCTCATAGGACTTTGTTAAAATTTCAAAGTTAACAACGCCAATGGAGCAATCAAATTTGTTTAATCAGTTAATCACGCATTTAATGGCAGATTAACTTAATGACGCTTCTATAAACGGACCCTAATACAGTTTACGTTTTTAAATTGGTAAAGCAGAATTCGATTTTTCAAATACTTCACAAAGGTCCAAATTTTGGAAACATATTTAACGGAGAGATAAATTTAAACTTTAGTTAAAACATAGCAGCGCGAATGAGATCCGCATTACCTTGGTAACTAGCTGAGAGATAAAATTTAACTGAAGTTTGATCGTTCCAGAAACTTGGCCTAAGTCTTCAATTGATTTTTTTAAACTCCAAATCTCCAAATGATCTCTAATGTTTTAACTGGTAAAGTTTAAAGGTGGAAACGCTACCTTTATGTTTTAAGGCATTAAAGTGTTATTTAGTCTTCCTTTCATTTTTTCTTTTTTACAATACGTAAATGATTGCGTTAATGAGCTAGTATTATTTTCCTTTTTCAAGTTGGTAGAACTAAAAAAAATCTGGTTTCATTTCTAAGATTATTTTCAATTTAAGTTGGTAACATCGAAAAAGTTTGAAACAGATTAGGGATATATCAAATTTTATATTTTCCACCTCTGTTCACTCAGTGTAGCAAATTTAATTCCTAAAACAGACAAAGACACGGTCGCAAAATCGTAAATTAAGAACAAAACTGAAATTAATTTCTATTTAAATACTTTACTTTTTAAGGTAGTCACCTCTAAATTTATTTTTTATACATTTAATTCAGTGCTTTAACGACTTTACATTTGGCAAAACATAGTAATTGGTAACAAATTTAAGAGTTATTTTGTTTGCAGTTTGCATTAAATTCTAGAAGTGCCAACATAAGTGGCATTTCTGGTTTACTTTGTATAAGTATATTGTCGAATTCAAATTTCTTCTTCATTTTTTAAAGCCTTTACTTAACTTGTTTTGTTGGTTGGAGTAATGTTTTTTAGATTTTTAGACATGTAAGAGGAAAGAACAGACGTTTCTGTTCTTTCGTTATTAATTAAAAAAATGTGGACTGATTGCTGAATAAAAAATAAAAAAAATTACAGTATTTCAATCTGGTTTTTTGAAATTTTTTAATTCGAAAAGGCATTTTAATAATTAGACAATTTCTACAAATAAATTTTTAATTAGATTTTTCGAATTTTAAAGTTTAACGAGTTTGTGGTTGAAAACAGTGTAACCATTTTTAAAAGCTTTTATTTAACTTGCTTTGTTGTCTGTCTGTCTGTTTCATATTTTTGGAGTTAAATTTTAAAGGGTTCCCGATGTCCCAATGAATTGAAATTTTGCATACTTACGTAATCTGCGTGACAATGCAATTCTATATAGTTAATTACCCCCTAAAAGGTTTAAATGAGGTTTAGGAGTTTTAGGTGATGTTTACGAATGGGTTTTCGATCTGTACATACCGTAACTTATACCAACATTAACGGTATGTTGGTTATTGGGAAATATATTAATACCCAATCATTTTTATTACTTTTTGTTACAAACAAATGTCGCCATTTTTTTTTAAATTCATTTATCTTGGACGATAGACACAGAATAGAGGTTAGAATGTGCTTTCAATCCTAACAGCTGCTTTCTATCTATTACCACTAAACAAGTTTGCACAAATCAGCAAAATAGTTTAAACAGACTTAGATAAACTAAACAAAAACAAATAAAAAAATAGAAAGTTAAAAAAAATAGTTTATTACACTCGTTTTATAAGACTCAATTGTGGGACTCATTCCATAGGAGCACTCCTTCGTCGTGCTCCAAAACCATACGTGCCACAGTATAAAACTCGTATGACAATATACAATTCTACTTCTATTTAATGTAAGTGCTTTAATAGATGCATATGTTTTTCATTCTTAAGCTTGGTATCATTGACTCATCCTTTTTTTTTCCTTTTAAGTACCCCAAGTAAACTTTAACTTTAAAAAAGTATTTAGGAACCAATACATTTCCACCTCTATCTTATTCAGTGTTGCAAACTTAATTTTTAAATCAACCTATTCCATTGAGAAGTCTAATAAAAGAAGACATGGTCGCAAAATGAAATAAATCTGTTAGTGCATTTTCAACTCTTTAAGGTTGGTATCATCAAATTTATTTGACGACTTTAAATCTGGTATACGAAAGGATCCAGAAAGATAGTTCCGGTTGGTAACCGATTTAAAAGTATCGCAATTTGCAATAAAATGCAGAATTGCCAACAGAAACATTCTAGTTGGTCACTTTTTTCTTATTATTTTTAAATATCCCAATGGGAACTTTATCTAAACAAAGAAAAGTTTATAAATCAGTGTTGCAAACCTAATTTGTAAAACATAGGCTACTTGAGTCAACCAGTAACCAAAGTCATCAAAGGCAAACTTTTCAAAAAAAAAAACATTTACTTCTATAGACCCTTGTAATTAACTTTTTTAATTTGGTACACTATTAGTTTTGAAAACAACATGAAAACAGAATAATTCTAAAATAAAAAATTATAAAAAAAGTTTTAATGGCAACTTCCTGATGATTAATCCAAAAAGGGACCAAATAGATATTTTCGTCGTTAGTCACTCCATTATTCACAATTAAAGTCTCGGAAATGCCACCTTCCTCCTCTGAGAATCCGAAACAGTTGCGGTCCACGCATTCTGCCTTGATAAAATAATTACCGTCCCATCATATCTAGTCGGACCCACCGTTTGGCCCATAAAAATAGCATAGAAGGTGAACAGAAGCCGTCGGTAGTCGGGCTTGCGAGGCCATGTGGGGCCATGTCGTGCCATAACCGCACCTGCAGCAACATTTCCAGCCGAAGAAAGCAATAACCTCTTCTCTAACAGGCTGAGAAGAGACAAACGTCTGAAAATTTTCCAAAATTCCAACGGTCCTTTGTCCCCCTAGACCTGGTCGTAGATTAGCGGTCATTACATCGGACACCTATGAAATGTCTTAACGACTTATCCATTTCTCACAATCGGACAGACGACCGGTTCCCACCCACTTTATTCACCGTGTTACCCATTTCCTCTTCACCGCTCCTCCGCGGTCGCAGGCGGCCGTGAAAAGACGCTCGGATGATTGCCTACCAGCCTGGCATTCTGCGATGGCTGTGGACCGGCCAAACATGGCCGAAAGACCACCAGGATCGCATTTTTCTACCACTTTTACTATCTTCTTTATTTAAAAAAAAATAAGCTCCCGGGAAAATCAACACCCTCTATACATATTTTTTGACTATAATCATCACGCTTTATATCATTTTGTTAAAAATTAAAGAAAAAACCGTTGCACTAACTCACAAATTAATGACAAAACTACATATAGGCAGCCATTTGTAAAATCAAGTTGGCTGGTGCCCATAGCTAATAGGGGCTAGATTGTAGTCTTTTAAAAACCTTTTCGTTTGACACGTAATTTGTTTAAATCCGATGATTAGTAACGAAGCTACAGAGCAGGACTTATTTTGCGGGACACCCTGTATGTAGAAACTGCACCGGAGAAATCATGTTATTGAAAGGCAAGTAGGCAATCTAACTCTAAATATAGCCTTAACTTAATTAATAAAAGTCACTAATGCATCATTCACACAAAAATTGACGTCAAATTTTTTTAAGCGTTTTATAATCAACGTTATTTTGTTTTTTGGCGAATTATGTGTCAAGTTTTTCTAAGTTTTGCAGAAAAAAAAATTACCAAAAGGGCCTTTTTCGTTTTCCCAAAATATTTTGTCAGTTTGTATACGAATTATTTATTGGTAACTCATCCGCTAAATGTTTTTAATTTTTGTAGAAAACAAAGCTCATTAAAAGGGTCTTCGTAAAAAATAGTGAATCGATAATAATGTTTTGAAATTTCAATAAATTTTTTCGTTTTCTCATTTTTTTTTTCATTAGCTAGTTTATTTACGAATTATATATTTGAGAATAATTCGTTTAATTTTTTTGATATTTGCAGAAAACAAAGCTTTTTTCCAAAAAAATACTACACTGACAATAATGTCATGAATTCAATAAATTTTAAGATTTATTAAAGAGTCCTTAGATTGAAAAAAAAACCGACAATGTATATATGTGACTTCAATAAATTTTTTGACTTTGTCAAAATATTTAGTTTTTAGATGAATTGTTTTTTGGAAAATCTTCGTTTTTTTGAAAATTTTTGAATTTGCATCTATCCTTTAAAAAATCGGTAACTTTACCATTTTTAAATATTTTGAAATCGTATTTGGGCATTTGAAAAAGAAAGCGTAGATCTTTCCATTGCTGTGTTCAAAATAAGAAAAGTAAAAAAAAACTCAAATTTGAAAATTAAGTTGAAAGAGAAAGCTTTTGATGTGTTCAAAATTTTAAGGTTAAGTTTGTGAATTTCTAACCCTTATAGCCCAATATTTTAAAAGAAATACCCAGTTTTTTATAAAGAAAAAATGAGTTACAAAAACTTTAATAAATTTTGGAATTTGTTAACATTTTTTTTTTTCATTTCATTTTCAAATCCAAATTGGTTTTTATAAGCAAAAATGGCCATATTACGGATTTTTGAAGATTACAATATTTCGACAATTTTCTCAGATTTGAGTGAGTGTTCTATAAGATATCACCTCATCAATTGTAAAATTCCCATTGTACTTAGATGATGCATTTTTACGAGAAGTGTTGACACTTGATAAGTATTTCATCATAAATGGAACAAATATTTTTTCCAAAAACTTACATTTCATTAAAAAAATGTGTTCATTCATTCATTTTTTGTGAGCACCAATAAAATATTAAAACCTATTCCAACTTTGATAAAAACTTAACTTGGATCAAATTTAGATTTTGACTCGAAATTTCTATTTACAAACGCGATAAGCGCGCCAACGTCATCCTTGTTTGTAATCCAAGAGTGTTATGGAATATTTCCACCCGATCTCTTGTCTCAATTTCTTTTTTATTTGTTTACGAATCAAGTGACCGTTGTGGTGGTGCCCCTGATTTTCCCGTCAGTTGGCGCCACTGTCTGGCAGCCACCTTGGACGAAAAATTTAACACTTTGATCGGATCCACGACTACCTGCGATCAAGCGGCAAACTCGTCTGTCAACAAAAAATTGTCCGTTGAGAAACAATGCGCACGTCAGAAATAGTGTATACGAGCCGAGTCGACGAAAATAAATCAAAAAAAAAAGAGAGAGATGCTCGAAAAACCGGAATCTTCTTTATAGCACTTGTACCATGGTAACTCGATACAGGTAGGTCCGTTGGCGGTGAAATATTGCAGATGGGACTTTTACGACTTTTAACAATAGAGACGTCGCTTTGACGGCGGATTGACTCGCTAAAAGGGTGAGGGGGGAGGGGGAAGCGGGCGGTAAGTGGCTGTTTCATACCGTTTTGTTTCTTTAGAGGCGATTTTGCTTTTACACATCCGGAATTGCTATTTTTTTATTTTAATTTGATCCAGAAGTAAAACTGAACTGTCGATTCTTCCAGGTAACTGTTAAAACACTCGTACTTTTTTTTCAAAGTTAAGTAAAATTTTTGGTCAAAAATCGGCGCACTAACTCTTTTTTAAAGTTTGACGTAATTTTTTTCTATTTCAAATAAAATAAGTGAAATTATTTGGTAAATTAATACTTTTCCTTAGTTTGTTTATCCGTTCGTACCTGCCCCACATTGGAGCACATCCGGACAAATGCATTTTTGTTTAAATTTATGCATTTAAGAAATTTTTATAAAAGTACTCAATTGTATAAGCTTTTCAAAAGTGCAAACATTTAAACCTCAAAACAATATTAAAAAATTTTAAGGGTTTAAAAAAAAATGTCGTCCAAAGCTGCCCTACCTTACCCTATTTGGTTGTTTCCGATTTTATATTATGGTGTATGTGTTTGTTTAATACGTATTTTTTTTATGAAAATTGGTTTTGTTTAATTATTTTTGGAGGTAAACTATTCTCCTGGGAACGTAAAAAATGTCCTAATGACAACTAATTTCTTTTTTTGAAGGGTCACACACAAAAAACGTCCAAAATCCAGAATTCCACTAAATTCGATTTGTTCTGAATTTTTCAAATAGTTCTTCCGATTTAAAACTCTTAAATTCGGATCTTACAAGGTTTTGAAAGAATTTTCCGATTTTTTTTACTAAATTGTATTACGTTAAGATATACAAAAAAAATTAAAAATGTATTCTCCTCTGACAGAAAAACATTATTTTTTACTTTTTAGTGCACCTTTTAAATAAAAGTTTTATTTTCTCTGAGATTTATTTTCGCCATATGATTGTAAGACTATTATTTAGTTGATTTTTGCAAACTTGTTTAGTGGTATGTGATAGAAAACAGCTGTTAGCATTAAAAGCACATTCTAACTTCTGTTCTGTGTCTATACTCTATCGTCCAAGATAAATGAATTTTGAAAAAATAGTGACATTTGTTTGTAATGAAACGTAATGAAAATGATTAGGTATCAATATATTTATTTCCCAATGTAACCCATTTGTAAACATAACCTAAAACTTCAAAATCCCATTTAACCCCTTTAGCGTATTTAACTACATAGGACTGCATTGTCACGCAGATTAAGTAAGTATGTAAAATTTCAATTCATTGGAACAACGGGAACCCTTTCAAATTTGCTCCAAAAATATGAAACAGACAGACAGACAACAAAGCAAGTTAAATAAAAGCTTTTAAAAACAAATTCTACGGATTCTACTGTCTATGGTAACTTTTAATCAAGATTATTTTTTCCCAAATAAATAATTTTTGATATTTTTTCATCAGTTAAGATACAGATATTCAAAAACAAAAAGAAAAATAGTCAAATATGAAAATTCTAGGAGTCTGTAACCGTTTTTAAGAAATCGCTCAAGATATCTAATTCAAAAAAGTTTACAAGATATTGTTAAACTTTTAGACATTTTTGACAAGTATGAAAAAATGAAAAAAAAATCCAAAAATAATTGTTAAAAAAAAGTCTGAATATGGTAACATTTTTCTAAATTAATTGATTTTTCTAAATCTGATTTTTTATTGTTAAATCTGTAATGAATTAATGATTTAAATTTAAAAATAAAATTTCACGGCCCGGATTATCGATATATATATATAATAAAAAAATTTTGTTCATAATTCTTATTTATTTTCCAAACCTCTCGAACTTCCATTGGCTTTATCTCATTAATATCAGTTAGATTCAATGTCAATTTTCAAGTATTGCAAGTCCTCATCAAACCTTGATCCGCTTTAATCACTTCAATTGTATAAAAAATCCACCAATTTTATCGCTTTTTAAGTACAAACTTGCAAAAAATCACAAGACTCGAGACTTGTCCTTAAATGGAAATAATTAATTCGTTACATCTCAATTAAGAACAGTGAAACTGGATCAAAGTGATTAATAATTTACGTTCTCTAAGATGATAACTTGTAACATAACAAATTCCGTGCCGCCATCTATTCATTAATTGTTTTAATAAAAAAATTGAAACGGTGTAATAATTTCATAAGCGTTGCATTTTGCAATTGCATAAATAAAACCAGTTCAGCAGGATTTTCTTTGTGTCACTCGATATTCTTATTAACTTATCACAAAGAAACAAATACTTTGTGGGGTGATCATTGTTTCAAAGGTTCAGACGAAAAAAAAAACAAACAATTAAATAATCAACATTTATTGACAATGAGATAATACATTTGCAACTTATTTATATAAAAATAAAAATCGGTTCTTGCACATTTTTCTCACATCCTGATTTGGAATCGTCCCGCTTTCGTTATGTATTTCACCCCCTTAAAAGGCTTATACTTCTCTCCATACATGTCAAGTCTATTAACTTTCAATCCGCTCACTGCGAGCTGATTTATCGTAAAATGCACATTTATGGACGGATTAATCTCCGCAGTGTTGGCCCCACTGGCGATTGACACCTGCAAAACGCCATGACACTGCTGCCAACCCAAACCGCCCAACTCACACTTCCCCTAATATTCGGCAGTTTGGTGACGTCAATCCTGCCAATATCCCAGTGCAAAATTTTCGAAACCGGGTCAAAGTTGTACTTCCCCTGATTCGCAGTGAGCACACAATTGAGGATGCATTTCGGCATCAGCACCTCGATTTTAACGGCCTCGACCGTTCGCCCCAGGGTCTGTTTGGGGCCCACTGTCAAGTCCAGACGTCCTTGCTCTCCCGATTTGATCGACAGGTTGTGTCGGACGTAAATCGGGATCGCGACG
Organism: Tribolium castaneum; assembly: GCF_031307605.1. Classification (NCBI taxonomy): domain Eukaryota; kingdom Metazoa; phylum Arthropoda; class Insecta; order Coleoptera; family Tenebrionidae; genus Tribolium; species Tribolium castaneum. The sequence goes on from NC_087400.1 coordinate 7,989,008, forward strand.
ACGCTTTGACTGCTTATGTGGTACGAAATGAGGCGGAAATTGCCATCTGGTGGAATAAATGACAACACTCGTTCGGCCTCCCACCGCTTAAAACGCACACAAGGGTGGAAACTGACGTCGTCGAAAAGGCGCGGGTTCATGAACGAAAGAGTCAAGTCGGGCATGCCGCTCAGTTTGATGCAACAGTCGATCTGAAAATTTCGATTTTTCCGAAATTTTTTATCGAAAGATGGGGCGAGGTCTTGAAATTTTGCACTAATAACTTATTTTGGAATAGTTGAGATAGCACATGAGACGAAGACGAGTGTCGTTCTTTTTTTTTAAATTGATATACAGTTTACTTATGTGGTACAAAATTGCAAAAAGTAGCTCAGATAATAAGGGATATGTTGCGAGACGAGATATTTATTTACACACTTATTTTTCCTGCTATATCACAGGAAAACAATTTTAGAATTGACCACAGAAAGCGTAAGAGTTACGACAAAACTCATGAAATTTTTTTGGGTGGATAAACAAAATGGTTTTTGTAATTTTGCTTCAACTTATTCAAAAATTTATATCTTCAGAACCTGACCTGACCTGAATTCCAAAATTTGTATCTTCCAAACTCGATTTTATTCAACAATGAAATTTTGTACAATTATAGCCGTAGCTGATGTCTATTAATTCCCGAAATCTCCTTAAAAATATTCGCTACAACAGTTCGAAAAAAATTGTTGTTAGATGTGATAAAAGGACAAAAATCTCATTTTCTTGCAACTTAAATTCAAAAAATTGTATTTTCGGAACCCAACATTTTTTTAAAATGAAATTTTGGCCAATTTCAGACTTAGGCAATGTCGATTTGCCCACAAAATTTCGTTCAAAAATATCAATTGGAACAGTGTGAAAAAAAATCATGTTTGGTACCAGAGGACAAAAGAGTAATTTTGCCTCGACCTGAATTCAAAAATTTGTACCGTCCAAACCCGATTTTATTCAACAATGAAATTTTGTACAATTATAGCCGTAGCTAATGTCTATTCATTCCCAAAATCTCATTAAAAAATAATCACTACAACAGTCTGAAAAAAATTCTTGTTCGATGTAATAAAAGGACAAAAATCTCATTTTCTAGCAACTTAAATTCAAAAATTTATATCTTCGGAACCCGACATTCTTCCATAATGAAATTCTGGCCAATTTCCGACTAAGACAATGTCGATTTGCCCCCAAAATTTCGATCAAAAATACCATTGGAACAGTGTGAAAAAAATTCAAGTTTGGTCCCAAACGACGAAAGTGTAATTTTGCCTGGACTTAATTCAAAAATTTGTAACTTCCAAACCCGATCTTATTCAACAATGAAATTTTGTACAATTATAGCCGTAGCTAATGTCTATTAATACCCAAAATCTCATTAAAAAATATTCACTACAACAGTCTGAAAAAAAATCTTGTTCGATGTAATAAAAGGACAAAAATCTCATTTCCTTGCAACTTAAATTCAAAAATTTGTATCTTCGGAACCCAACATTTTTTTAAAATAAATTTCTGGCCAATTTCAGATATAGACAATGTCGATTTGCCCCCAAAATTTCCTTCAAAAGTACAAATTGGAACAGTGTGAAAAAAAATCATGTTTGGTACCAGAGGACAAAAAAGTAATTTTGCCTCGACCTGAATTCAAAAATTTGTACCGTCCAAACCCGATTTTATTCAACAATGAAATTTTGTACAATTATAGCCGTAGCTAATGTCTATTCATTCCCAAAATCTCATTAAAAAATAATTACTACAACAGTCTGAAAAAAATTCTTGTTCGATGTAATAAAAGGACAAAAATCTCATTTTCTAGCAACTTAAATTCAAAAATTTATATCTTCGGAACCCGACATTCTTCCATAATGAAATTCTGGCCAATTTCCAACTAAGACAATGTCGATTTGCCCCCAAAATTTCGACCAAAAATACCATTGGAACAGTGTGAAAAAAATTCAAGTTTGGTCCCAAACGACGAAAGTGTAATTTTGCCTGGACTTAATTCAAAAATTTGTAACTTCCAAACCCAATTTTATTCAAAAATGAAATTTTGTACAATTATAGCCGTAGCTAATGTCTATTAATACCCAAAATCTCATTAAAAAATATTCACTACAACAACCTGAAAAAAATTCTTGTTCGATGTAATAAAAGGACAAAAATTTCATTTTCTTGCAACTTCAATTCAAAAATTTGTATCTTCGGAACCCGACATTTTTACAAAATAAAATTCTGGCCAATTTCAGACTTAGACAATGTCGATTTGCTCCCAAAATTTCGTTCAAAAATACCAATTGGAACACTGTGAAAAAAAATTCAAGTTTGGTCCCAAAGGACAAAAGCGTAATTTTGCCTCGACCTGAATTAAAAAATTTGTATCTTCCAAACCCGATTTTATTCGACAATGAAATTTTGTACAATTATAGCCGTAGCTAATGTCTAATAATTACCAAAATCTCATTAAAAAATATTCACTACAACAGTCTGAAAAAAATTCTTGTTCGATGTAATAAAAGGACAAAAATCTCATTTTCTTGCAACTTTAATTCAAAAATTTGTATCTTCGGAACCCGACATTTTTACAAAATGAAATTCCGGATAATTTCAGACTTAGACAATGTCAATTTGTCCCCAAAATTTTGTTCAAAAATACCAATTGGAACTTTACGAAAAAAATTCATGTTTGGTACTAGAGGACAAAAGCGTAATTTTGCCTCGACCTGAATTCAAAAATTTGTATTTTCTAAACCAGATTTTATGCAACAATGAAATTTTGTACAAGGATAGCCGTAGTATTATGTCTATTAATTCCTAAAATCTTATTAAAAAATATTCACTACAACAGTCTGAAAAAAATTCTTGTTCGATGTAAAAAGGACAAGTCTCATTTTCTTGCAACTCCAATTCAAAAATTTGTATCTTCGGAACCCGACATGTTTTCAAAATAAAATTCTGGCCAATTTCAGACTTAAACATGTCGACTTGCTCCCAAAATTTCATTCAAAAATACCAACTGGAAGAGTGTGAAAAAATTCAAGTTTGGTCCTAAAGGACAAACGCGTAATTTTGTCTGGACTTAATTCAAAAATTTGTATCTTCCAAATCCTATTTTATTCAACAATGAAATTTTGTAGAATTATAGCCGTAGCTAATGTCTCTTAATTCCCCAAATCTCATTAAAAAATATTCACTACAACAACCTGAAAAAAATTCTTGTTCGATGTAATAAAAGGACAAAAATTTCATTTTCTTGCAACTTCAATTCAAAAATTTTTATCTTCGGAACCCGACATTTTTACAAAATAAAATTCTGGCCAATTTCAGACTTAGACAATGTCGATTTACTCCCAAAATTTCGTTCAAAAATACCAATTGGAACACTGTGAAAAAAAATTCAAGTTTGGTCTCAAAGGACAAATGCGTAATTTTGCCTGGACTTAATTCAAAAATGTATATCTTCTAAACACAATTTCATTCAACAATGAAATTTGGTACAACATAACAACATAAAATTCCATAAAAAAATATTGACTTCAACAGTCAAAAAATCTGGTTGGGTGAAGTAATAGGGCAAAAATATGATATTCTCCTGGAGATTATCTCCACGTCAATCACAGACCTAAACATTGTCTCCTAGCCCCCCAAAATTTCGTTAGAAAATATCGATTGGAACTTATTACTAATTTTTATTCTAGCTAGATATAAATTCAAAAATTCCAAGCCAGATTTTTTTTCTTTTGAAGTGGACAAACAGTTGAAACGGTTGATTTAATTGTTTAAAATGATAAAACTGCCAAAAGTAGAAGATGTTGACTTACATAACCCTGGATTTCGGCAAAAACCGTGGAGCCTGACTTATCTATAATCGCGTCGACTTCTTCGATCACATCAAAGTAGGCCTCGTTATTTGTGTATTTGACTCCAGTACGTCGCCATGGAATATTTGACAATTGTCCAGTTGGCAATACTTCGCTCACACTAAAAACATGGGGAAATTAACAGTCTAAGTTGGTGAACCTGTACCGACTTGGTTTTCCCTGTGACAGTGTTGGCAATTGTTCGTAGAATATTAGGCGGCTTGATTAATTCTTTCAAAATATTACTCTCAGTTGCGAGAGGGAACCCATTATCCAACATTTCGTCTAGCAATTCGTAAATTACGACATAATTCTCTTTAATTATCGATTCGGTGCAGTCGGAGAAATAATCCTGAATCATTGTTTATTACTTGGGGGCTTAATATTAAGGGGGCAAATTACTTGGAACGTGTCAACAACTCTGTGCAAAAATTCAATCACGAATAATGGGGGGATCTCCTCCATACACACGGCGACAAAACTAACACCACTTCGCTGGATTGAGATCAAGTAGTGATGGGGGGTGGCTATCACGGGGGCTATGTCATTCGGGTTCGCCCTTTGGGCCTCTAAATAATAGTCACAAACCGATCGTGAAATCACACTGCGCCAATGTTTTTCCAGGAAAACGTCACTAAAATTGGGACTTGACGTGCTAAATGGCCTAACAAGGGGGCACTCACCCTGACGAATTAATAATAAACAAACTGTGAATCATTTTGGGTTTTGAGGTTAGGGGCGACAAACTTTTGACAAGTGACAATACACTTGAGGTGCACAAAGGCAAAAAATTACTTATTAATCTCCAAACTTAATTTAAGCCCTTTTATGTAAATAATTGTATTAACTGTGATGGAATATCACCATTGGCATTTTCCTAAGTAAATAAAAACACGTCAGCTAATAAAAGTCGCTCATTTGTACATTGTATCACAAGTGCAATTTCTTTCGGGGATTCAGAATAATTGTCTTTTTTCCAAATTTGGCTTTAAATAGGCCCGTGAGTTTCATTAAGACTACAACTCGTGCAAGGAAGTGGGTAAAAGCGCCGGTTACGTAATAATTTCGCCCATGTGCACATTGCGTTTTGTGACAATTCGACTCTTATTCTATGGTTGTGGGCTGTCAAACCGCGACTAAAAAACGATGTCTTCGCTTATTAAATCGTCCAAATTGGCCCATTTGTGCTTGAGGCACACCCCCGTGGCCTTGACCGCCACCCGCAACCGTACGTTTCACCCCACACTCACTTTTTGCACTGTTATGTAACCTAACCTCAACAGACTGGAACAAGGACTACAAGCCTGGCCCGTACCCCCTTACGGAGCAGGAGCGCCTCCGTGCGGCCGAACGCTACGGTCTGCACCCCTCCGAGTACGAGCCGTACCCCAACGATGGCTACGGTTACGGCGACTACCCCAAACTGCCCGATATCAGTGGCGACTCCAAGGACCCCTTCTACCCCTACGACAACCCCGAACTCAAGCGCAACTTCAACGAACCTGTATGTGGGGTCTCCTAAATACTTAAAACTGACTGGTTGTTTCAGTTGCACGCCGAATTCGATTTATTGAGGGAGGACAGGTATAACGTAAGCGCCAAGTTGAGGTACCCCTTATGGGTGCAATGGGCCCAGTTTTTGGGGGTTATGTTTGGCACGTTTGGGATTTATTGTCTCTTCGAGAAGGTGAAGATGTTTCACCCGGTGGTCCCCAGGCAGTACCCCCGAGATGGGACCCACTACACCTTCGAACCCAAGTGAAGTAACTAGTTATTATAAATATTGTAATACAAATAAACAATGCAAATAGTGAATAGATGTGTATAGGTCACGAGACGAAGTCGAGTGTCGCTTTCATTTCTTGGGTGAATGAACAGTTGGTTGCTTTTTAAAAAAATAAAGTTCAAAGTAAAAATAATACTGTAATAAAAATAAACAATATATTACAAATGGTGAATACAGATATGTACAAAAGCGGGACTGGGGGTAATACTATACATTAGACTAGGTACAAATTACTGTCATTGTACTGAAAAAGCGCCAAGTCTTAACAATCACTAAATTAACCTTGTTGGTCCCATCGTTTCAATTTTGACTAGAACTTAATTTGGTCGTCCCGGGTTTGGCCTGTCTGGTATTCTTGGAGGTATGTTTGGAACTGGCCGACTGAAAGAAACCAAAAATCAAAACCCAAATTATAAAAAATATCAGCTCAAGGTTATGTACTATTTCATCCACAATCACACTTTCATTCAGTGATTGTGAATAAAAATTTTACTTACCTTGAGAAAGTTAAGTATGTCACTCGTGCGTTAGAGGTTTGGAAAGTGAGATTAGTATTAAGCAGCAAGCCCGTCACCAGAGGACAAGGTTCGTAAATAAAAAACTCATGTATTACTTCTATATTTACACATTCAGAATAACTACAACGTGCTCGAGTGCACAATAATATAATTTCAAAATGTTAACATAGCTGGTTTTGTTACAAACGTTATGTACACAACAACGACGAAAAATCCAACTTAAAGCTTGCTAGAGCACTTCTGTATCTACAGAATGACATTTATCACGTGCGAATAAACGTACGGAACCAAGCGGCTTCTCTTATACTATACAGGGCTGTTCCTATTTATGCAATATTTCAGCCAAACAAATAGATTATTTGAATTAGTTCAGAATAAACAGGAATAGACGAAAAAAGTAATTACTTTTTCGTTAAGTGGATAGTTTAGGCAAAGACGGTCGGTTGCGTACTTTTGCCCACCCGGTATGTATACCTCTATTAAATATTTAACAACAATTTGATCGTTACAACAAGAATCAAGCTTTCCTCATCTGTAGGCTACCCTTGAAATATCTTACAAAAGAATATATATCTCATAAAAATATCCAATCGATCTGCATTGTACTGATATATCGCTTTGTAATAAGCAAAACTCTTAATACTACGTAACTATTGCGTAACATCACTACGAACAACGGAATGTGATATAAGAACGTCGTAATTGACTCCTCCTACAGACACCTAGTTTCATAATTTGTCTTTACTAACAGAAAATCAGCGCAAACCGATGCACATTTCGAATGTCCCGCGCTTCAAAATATGCACAGATGGCGCTGCCTAATGTGCAAAACATGTCACGTGTGTTGGACACCGATTGATTTTCACTTGTTTTTCGCAAAGCTGAAGCGAGTATAGACATTGAGGTTATTAAGATTGTACACACTACACGGAAGATCTTATTTTTGAATGTGCGTCTGCTCATGCACATCGACACTTGAAAAATCAGAATTTCGTTTCTCAATGTGTAAACAAATCATGAGTTTGTTTAGAGAGATAGAGAGAGAGAACAATCAAACAAAGTGTTAGTATGGAGTAACTCTGTATTATTTTTCTTATTATTGTATGATAAGCGTGTTAAAAACGGAAAATTACTTATGGAACTTGAAGGCATTGGAGAGTTCGTTGATAGCAGCATTGGTAACAGCGCGTCCGACTGCCATCTGCACCTGAGGAGGCACTTGGACGCCCCCTTGCGGTCCTTGGCCCCCAATTCGACTGTTACAGAGACAACTCTTAGCCCCAAAAATGAACAAATCGGGCCAAATACAAGGCGTATTTACTACACCCCGTATTATCATGGTGGGTTAAAAATGAAATTATCGACATCAACACCGGTTAAGCTTAATTTACACAAGACAATTCAATGTACAATAACATTTTTTTATACAAGTTATATGACAAGACATCGTACACTTTAATTTTTCTACAAGCGAAAGCGTGACAAACATAGCACCCTATCTGTTACACAGTTCATTTCCACCTTTCATCCAAATTGGAAAAAATAAATAAAATGGTGAAATCAACTGCGCTCTAGATTAAATCGTACGAAACGTGTGATGTCAACAATATTGGTTAGTGATGATTATTTAACGCCTCCTGCAAACAAACCACAAGTTGAGGCCGGCCTGTGGTCATCTTTTCAAAATTATCGGTTCGGTTTAAACCGTTAGGTACCTGACGGTTTGAGTTGGCAACATTTTTCATTCCGTATTTGAGGCGTCACTTAATGTTTTTCAAATCAATAAGTGTATATTTTTTCTGTAACGCTATTCTATCGATTCTGTTCGTTTTTTTTTGGAAGGTTGGAAGCCAGTGTTCCAGCCTTAAATATCTAAAGTTTGGCGAAACCTCACACTATTTTTGCGAAATTAACATTTCTGGGTCAAAAACGCGTTAAAACGATAAAGAATGTACAAATATGGTAGTTTTTTATTTAAGGTTAAAGGGGAACATGTTTTAGTGTGTTTCTAAGCCACAAGATGGCGTGGAATCTATTTTTCTATTATCTTTTTAACTATTCACTTTTTTCAGAAACTAAAAAAACCTGAACATAGAATCTTCATTAAATTTGAGACAATGTAACACTTTTTATTTTTTGAATAACTTTTGAAAAAAAAATTAAATTTTTTTATAACAAAAATTTTTAAAAACGAAGGTAGGGCGACGAATCTCCATTTTTCGCTGATCACAAATATATTTTTATTTTTAAAATTTGATAACAGGAAAGGTATCAAAACGCAAATTTTGTAAAATCTTTTTTTTTACATTTACATAAGAATACCTACATTGAGAAGAATATTGAACATTTAAAAGCAAACGCTAAATTCTAGTATTTTTACGAGTAATTTCTATTTGTTTTGCCGACTTGTCCGATCCCTTTCAGCTTTTTCTTAGAATGGGAAGCAGGAATACTTGGGTTTCGCTTACAGTTTCAACTTATTCCGAAAAAAACTTAGGTATTTCAAAGAATTTAATTCCAGAAAAATAGAAATTCAAGATTATTTGACATTATTTGCTTCTTGCTGAGCTTTCTCAATCTATCATCAGAAATCTTCATGACATCATGACAAAATAATTTTTTTACCAAAAATAAATTAAAATTTAACCTATTGTTTTCCAAAGTGAAAAACAGATTTTGTCGTATTCCAAGCTTTTGATCATTTATCCATTTTTGAGCAAGGAACACATAAAAATTACTAACAAATAAACACTACTACAAAAAGAAAAAAAAACACTGATGTTTAATGCATTACTAAATTCAGTTCAAAGAATTAATGGGATAATTCTGTGTATGAATAATACTAGTATACAGAAACATCGTGTTTCATATCTTCCTGTCTTTAGTTGATGAGGTTTATTTTGTCCTGTCTTCCTCTTATCCCGCACTTGACTGTTGAAGATTCTCGGCGGCAAATTTTGTCAAAGTAAAACGAATATTCGCGTTTTGTTCAAAACTACTAAAAATTTTATTTGTTTCTTGGACTCATTCTGTTCGTGCATCTTTCCCGTACACGTTTTTTAAAATATTATGAATATTTGTTTAAAATTTTAATAAAAAATATCAAATTTTTTTTTTCAAAAAAGTGTTATGTTGTCCCAAATTCTAATTATTTAAAAGACTCAATTCCATTATTCGATTTAAAATTGGATTACAAATATCGCTAAAAATAGAAAAATAAATTTCATTACTACTTGTCTTTGTCGCACACTTGGTTTAATTCTGTCGTCTCCTTTAGCCTTAATTTGATGATTTTCCGATCCGTTTTTAGCAAAATGCCGTAAACACTTGAAAAAGGCAAAAATTACGTAATTTTTTAATTAATTTGGTGATTTATCGAATAAAAACAAAGATAGATAGAGCCGCAAGTTTCAAAGACTCATCGCAGTTGCCAACTCAAAAAGCCAATCCTGATCACGTGGTACTTACGTGGGGACGAGGGGCGCCGGCAAGGCTTGTCCTCCCGGCCTGCCTGGGGGCATTGGGGGTGCTCCGCCCCCGGGGCGGTTCGGAATGGCGGGGGCCGGTCTCCCGGAGCTTGGGGGCGGCGGCGGAGCCCTCGAACCTAACGAACCTATCAGAAATTTACAAAAAAAACCTAAATTATTATTAAAGTTACACAAACCAGTGCTGCCGACTTGTCCCATATTGGGGGCGGTTTTTCTGGGTCCGCCTGGACTCGGTGGCGACAAACGTGGATTCTCAAGGCCGCTCGCCAACCAATCATTTTTCACCGGAGGCGGCACGGGCGTGGAAACCGTCGCCATGGAAACGTCACCGATGATGTGCAACGCCTCCTTGCACGCGTGGTACATACGGAGCATTTCTTCGCGTTTTTGGGCCTCTTCGGGAGCTTCTTCCATCATTTGGGACTGGATTTTTTTAAAGGTAAATTCTTGTGTTTCCTTGTGTGTGGAATACAAACCTGATCACCACTGGCGTAAATGTGGGCTAAAAGTTCGCCGTTTATGAAGTCTTTGGTGTGGTTTATGATCATGTACATTATTGTTTTTGGTACTAGATCTCGGGTTGTTTTTGTCACGATTCGCATGTAACTGTCGACCAAATTTCGAATTGTTTCCACTTGACGTTCGAGTTGGGGGTCCATTGAACTGCTCACGTTCTCACCACCGGCCTAAATTCATCGTTTTCAAAGTTTAATCACATTTTTTTTAATTATCAACTCGCTTTATTGATTAATCAAATTATTAGTCTACCTACAATCGGTTAGAAGCACTTCTGAAATTGGTTTTTTGCCAATTTCACACTAGCAGTTCTGATAATAACGATAAAGCACTAAAAGATTATAATAGAAAAGAGTGAGAGAAACAGGGTAGACTTTTCAAATTATTAAACTAAACTAAAAGGTTTAGAGAAAAACGAGTAACACTCGAGTGGGTCCGTTTTTTGAGAAAATAAGTTTGGTCAAAACCGCATCCTGCTATCGTCTTTTGTTTTCGACTTATAAACAAAAGTTGACAATTTAGCGAAATCTTAAATAATTCATATCTTCCTTATTATAAAAGATACACATTTGAAAAAAAAGACATTATAAAGGCACTTTTTTACGGAAAAATTAGTAATGTTATCAACGATTTTTTCATTCGTTTAGCTGTTATAACATAAGGTTGTATTTTTTCAAATAGGAATCATAGTTGGCTATGACATTTTAGAAAAGTGTATTTTTTTCTGATTTCATATGTTTATTTGTGTAATACATTATTTTTAAATTATTAAAAAAAAACAAAACATTTATCTTTTTTATAGTAAGCCATGAAAAATTTTTGGATTTTTAATTCAAACTATCAAAAATGTATTACTCAACAAGTATTTAAAATTTAATGATTTTTTAAACACTAATTAATTCAAAAACAGTATAGTAAATAATTATTATATCAAATTAATGCGATTAATAAAAATTATTTGTTTTTAGATTTAAAATGGCAAGCTTAAATTTTCATTCTATTTTCTAATTAAACATGAAATGTCGGAAAAAGAAAAATTTTATTGAGTGTATGATTGCTTGTCAATAAAATTTTATTTTACAAAAAAATGTCAATCTAAAGACCAAAATCAAATCATATCTGCGGTAAAAAAATACATAACATCATCAACATCACCTCCATTGTACCTAACTAAATCATAAAAAAGTGTCATCAAATGGTTAATGACACATCGTTTTCAATTTTCTTCACATTTTTTATGTAATTAAAATTAAAAATTGTTCAATTGAAAACAACTTTAACATAGCTTATTTTTATAATTTCACATTTTCTACTTTAATAACCGTTCACAAAATTTCTAGATTATTCACACCTTTTATGTGAAGTCATTTTTCCATGGCCAACTACTTTAAAATATTTTCAATATATTTTTTTATCAAAAGTATATAAAAATATCAAACTGTATTTATATTGTTTTTAGTTAAGGAAAAAAATAAGCTTTTCGAAAATGTCATAGCCAACTACTTTAATAACCGTTCACAAAATTTCTAGATTGTTCAAACCTTTTATGTGAAATAATTTTACATGGCCAACTACTTTAAAATATTTTAAATATATTTTTAATCAAAAGTATATAAAAATATCAAACTGTATTTATATTGTTTTCAGTTCAGAAAAAAATAGCTTTTCGAAAATGTCATAGCCAACTACTTTAATAACCGTTCACAAAATTTCTAGATTGTTCACACCTTTTATGTGAAATAATTTTTACATGGCCAACTACTTTAAAATATTTTAAATATATTTTTAATCAAAAGTATATAAGAATATCAAACTGTATATATATTGTTTTCAGTTCAGAAAAAAAAAGCTTTTCGAAAATGTCATAGCCAATTTAAAAAATGCAACTTTATGTAATTACACCTAAACGAACGATTTAAAAAAAACCGCTGATAACATTATTAATTTCGCTGTAAAAAAGTGTCTTTATAATGTATTTGTTTCAAATGTATGTCTTTTATAATAAGCAAGATACGAAGTTTCGGAGATCCCTTATTCGGACATCCAAAATGCAGGACCCTGTACTAACGACAAGATGACTTAAAGAAATGAAAAATTACAATACGCTTTATCGATTAATGAAATGATTAGTTTACGTAAATACACGTTAAAAAATCACTTTTAACATTAACACTCGTGACAAAAATGAAGCTATAGAACGTTATAATAAAAGGTTATTTTATATTATAAGATTTATAAGAAAGGTTACAAGAAAAGCGTGAGAGAGAAAATATAGACTTTCCGTATTTATGAAGTGGGATTTCTACGTAAAAAATTTTAAAACTTTACTTAAAAACTTCGGTCAAAATATACAACGCGTCTCATATTAAACAATCATAGGACAAAACTGTTTTTGTGGTTCAAATTTAGTGAATTTGTTTACACAGTTGGTGGGGAAAAATCAAACACTACCCAACCTACAACACAACAATCACCAACTCTACGTAAAATCGCACCAACCTTCACTAAATTTAACCTTTTTTTTCTGAAATTTTTTACCTGATAATTCTCCCCCTTGCGGCAGAAAAGCGTAACACACAAACACACTCAGGTTAGTCAAACATGCAAATACTCACAAGGTATAGTGTCAAAAACCAAAATCATGTTAGTGCAAGTTAGCCACCCTGCTATACAGAGTGGTTAAGCAAAAAATAAACAAAACAAAACGCAAAATCTGACCTCGACACTTGTCTCCTGCTCCTGAAGTATAATAAACCAATTATTTATCTATACCTTGCAATTATAGAAGAAAAAAAAAAGGAAGAAATAGTGTGTATGTGTGTGTTTCCCCGATTTCACGGCCTACTACCATGCTCCAATCCCCCCACCACTCACCTCTTCGCCGTTCACTTGTTCCGTCTGCTTTTCCGGGTAAACCCCCGCCCTCAAGAACGACGCCTTCCACGAATCGACTTCATCCAAAGTCTCACAACTCAATTCGAGTTGTTTGTAATCCTGCAAAACATTGAAAAAAAAACATAACACCAAAAAGTAGTACCAACCTTGTAGACGTTACGACCGTCAGGATTAAACAACGCAAACATGTGTCGTCGTGACATAAAACCCTGTTCTATGTCTCTCAGTTTTAAGCCATCCAATGGCAACATGTATTTTTTCTCCCTCTCTTCCTCATCCTTATACCATGAGATGTTTTCAGACGTGAGAACGAACCAATAATCACGTGACCCTCCTTTCATTATACCCAAATTATGGATACACATGTAGCCTTTCCGGATCACTTGATTGCCCAAAGTGCCACGTGACCCAGTCTTAGAAGCATTCTCGGACTGATTTTGGGCACTAAAATACCAACTTAACAAAACACAATAAAACAATCGGGGGAATTACTTGGCAAAACCGATAAAATCCTCATGGTTTGTGTTCATATAAGCCAGTTCGCAGTCGATAAGTAAGCACAACTGTTCCTTGCAATATTGCTCTCTCTGTCTGATGTGTGTGGTGATGATTCGTTCTGCCTCCTCTCTTAGTCGCGGATAGCGCGACATCTACCGACACCAAAACTTACCACCAACGCCAAAAACACCCCACTTACTTACCTTATCAGTGCACATGCGCACAACATTTGACAATTCAGTGACCACTAGATCGGTGCATTTTAGTGAGGGTTCTTTCAATCGAGCAATTTGTTTTTTAACGATTGCTTCGAATGCCATATCGGGGGTGAAAAGCCCCACCTTAAAAATTATTAATTGTGATTTTTGTATTAATTTGGATCAAGAAACTCACTCTGATACCGTGAATATTGCGAATTGCGAAAGCGATTTCTCGTCGCAGTTCCTTTTCATCAAATTCCATTTTGACGATTTCGAAGGGAAAACGCTCGTGGAATAAACGATTGATTTTTGCACCACCTGATAATTCATTTGTGTTGATTTGAGCCGAACCGGAACCTTCGATCGTGCGTTCGAAGTCGGTTTGGAGTTGTTGGATCATCCTGTAGATGTTTTAATTTACTTATTTGATGCCAATGAGGAAGTTTCCATTTTGTAAAATTAATGATACTTTTCATTTTTCTATATTTGCAAAAATAAAAAAGTTACGAGACCTCGAAAGTTCGAAATTTGCGCACTTTACTGGTCTCGCTAGGTGTGACGTCACGCGGCACAATTCACTCAGCTGCCCACTGCCGCGTGTAGAAAATTCGATTCTTTGAGGGGCTGTATCTGGTTAAAATTAACATGCTTCCAAAATTACTTCGCTGTTCCTCAATTTTTTCCATTTAGCTATTGCACTCCTATATCTTTTATGAATGTTTAATGAACTATTGGCCCTAAATAAAATAAACAAAATTTAGAAATCACACGTTATAAAACCGTTTGATATCAAAAAATGAGAACATTACAACTTTAAAAAACAAGAAAATCGTAATTTCATATCTTTGAAAACTCTAGGTTTATAATTATACACCACATCAACTTATTCATCGAACGTATCTTCAGAAGCATTGACAAATAAAAAAATTGTATTTCTGTTTTGCAAGAGCCGATATCTTTAATAAGAAGTCGTTTATAGAACACTTATTTTTTTACATATTTTTTGTACAAAACATTTTGCAAGCATCGCTTGTTCTAGAAATCATAAAAATTTCCATTAGTTAATGATTTTAATTTTTTTAAATAAAATAATATTTTATTAACATAAATATTGTTCATTAATTAATATTTATTATTTATAAGAAAGTGTAGAAAAAAATCTGAAAAAATTCGAAGAAATAAAGCAAAAAATATCGCAAACGCTGATTTTTGTGCCATTATTAAAATGGATTACTATTAGTTATTAGTGATTTATTATAGTATCTACTTAAACAAATTACTTCAATCATCACAAATAACACTTTCTGTCAATATTTATTTCTTTTAAGTCAATAAAATTATCCAGATATTTACACAGTAGTGTGTAAATCGCAGATACCTTGTGAACAGTTTATGCCGCGTGACGTCATCAGGCTCAAAAAAGCTTATATTTTTGTTATTTTTAAAGCTATCGAATTATTTTTTTTGCATTCATTTCTTGAATTGAGTACTACTATGTTGAAAATAAATAATAACATTTTGAAAAATTGAAAACTTCTTCATTGGTCTACTAATTTTTTTTATTTTTTTTCAGGTTAGTTTCTACTACTTTTTTGGTTAAAAAAAAAAAAACAAAATGTTAAATGTTTCTTATTTTCCTGTTACTCTGATTACAAGTTAGATAGAACCGAGTAATGATAAATTAAAGCATCTTATTTCTCCAGTGAACCTAATACATACAACAATATATTCATTTTATTTTTTTGTGGCTTCATTTCTTAGTAACTGATAATTAATTAAAAAAAAAAAAAACAAAAATTTTCATTCTTATTCTCTGACCAGTGATATAATATAAATCAGTCATGACGTAAGCTTAGTTGGTTACAGTTAGTCCACTTACCTCCTTAAAAGTATACAGGTGTAGTTATTTTTTATATTTATTTTTTGTGTAATTCAATTTCTATTTTATTTAATCCAAGTTATTAGTTACATTTTTGATTGCACGTAACATTACGAATATTTCATTACGTTTTAGTAATACCTTCTAATTTTTTTATTTCTTAACAAATCAAAAACAAACACGAAAATTATATGAACATTTTTAGTTAAAAAAAATTGTACATATCTACTTTTTGCAAATTACAAAAAAATCGTTTATTATTTTCACTGTAACATATTAAATAAAAATGTCAGCAATAAAATAATTCTTCCTAGAAATCCAAAATAAATTAACCGAAAATTATCTATTGCTCGACTAAAATTGTTTCATTTATGTTTACTTTTCTGATTTATTATTTTTTTATTAATTAAAGAAAAGAACCGATTTATAGTTTATTTAAATCCTTTTAAAAACCTACGGCTTCATTTAAAAACAAATCAAAATGTGTAGGATCAAAAAACATTTTTTTCATTGAGACATATTTTAAAGTTAACAACAATAATGAACAATAAAAACAATTGAAAATTTATTTTACAGTAGAACTTTGTCAGGTCGAACTTCTTACGGCACAAGTACACAAAGATTTTAACTGAAAATATATGTATACTATAGATTTTATTAATTTCAAATTACTGATACATTTTGCTTTTTTTCTCAAGAAACGAAATAAAAGCGTAAAAATAGTACAGATCGTCTCTATTTCTCCTTGGAAAGTTGTAAAAAAAAATTGTTTTCTATGTAAGAATCACCCTGTATCTTCTCTAGGCTCAAAATTAGTGAGAAAAGCTGTTTTTAGGGTTTCCAGACCTTTACAATACCGTATTAAAGACGAGAATTAATAAAAAAAACTATTACATAATTCGAAATTTCGAGATATGGATTCGTTTTGAAGAGGTTCCACTATATTCATTTTGTATACTCTGGCTACTAGCAAAATAGGTCTCAACTGATCACCCTCCTCTTTATTTTGTTTGTGCTTTTTTACTCTCCACTTCTTCGTTATTAATACATTCTTTCTCATCGATTATGAGTCATTTTTTACAATATTTTTTTAGTTCAAACTTATTTTTTAAATGTACTTACTGTAACATCGCCTTGGTTTTAATCGCAGGATCATCGGGCCTGAAGTGCTTAAACTGCTCGACATCCTTCTCAAGCGTCAACAACTGCTTCTGCAATTTATCCCTCAATCCTGGTAACGTATCCCTTATGTGGTTGGTCAATTGTTGATTCAACACCCTTTGCAAATAGGGTGTTCCCAACCTATCGGCAAGATGTCTATACGAGGGATGCGACAAAAAGAATTGCCTTTCGGCCGCCATCGCCGCCTTGATATCCTTCCGCCCGTCGATATCCTTCTGTGAGCGATTCACCACACCTATATAACCCCTTCTCAAGGGCAAAAGCTTATTTTCTAGCACGTCCCGAGCGTCGGTCCCTTCATCCATCAAATCAAGCTTCGTGATAACACCAATCGTCCGAAGACCTGATAACAAATCGTTTGAAAAAATTCAAATTTCCCGCCATGTTTCTACCTTGAGGATCGACCTCTTTGGCCAGTTTGAGGGCATCCGAGTTGGCCAAATCGGTGTTGGCGGGAGTTACGGCCAAGATGAGACACGATTCACGTTTGATGAACTGCATTATCATCCCTTTGATTTGTTGTTCGATGTCGAGGGGTTGATCGCCAATGGGCACTTTTGTCAAGCCCGGTAGATCGATCAGGGTTAAATTTAACACTAAAAAATACGTAAAATCGATTTTTTGCCCCCGTTTGTTTAATAAGGACTTGCCATGGGGTGAGTACACCCTCAAGTTGATGGGAATATTCGATATTCCTTTGTTACTTCCGGTGACTCGGTCCGTTTCCGCTTCAATCTCGCGACGCACTTCGTCGAAATCGACGAATTTTTTGCCTTTACAGTGGAGAAATTCAGCATATTCTGAAAAAAAAAATCGTTTCTTATTTAGTTGCAAACATTTCGGTTAAATTAATCACCAGACGTAAACAACATAAAATCGAAGATTTTCGACGAACGTATTTATTTTTGTGAACCTTGTAGATAAACTATTGAAAATAGACCCAAGTTTTATTCTAACAACTCACTCTCTCGTTGTGAAAATTCAAAAATCCTACAAAAACAATGAGGAAGTTTCCCATTTTTCAAAATTTATTTTATTATTTATTATTTATTTTCAACATAATAGTACTCAAATAAAGAAATTGAATGCAAAAAAAAATAATTCGATAACTTTAAAAATAACAAAAATATAAGCTTTTTTGCCTGCCGGTTTGACAGCGGTCCCGCTTTGAGCCTGATGACGTCACGCGGCATAAACTGTTCACAAGGTAACGCGATTTACACACTACTGTTCCTTTCGGTATTGTATTGAGATCTCTGGATAATTTTATTGACTTAAAAGAAATAAATATTGAAAGAAAGTGTTATTTGTGATGATTGAAGTAATATGTTTAAGTAGATACTGTAATAAATCACTAATAACTAATAATAATCCATTTTAATAATCACATAAAAATCAGCGTATGCGATTTTATTTTGCTTTATTTCTTGCTGTATGCCATCGAATTTTTTCAGATTTCTTTCTACAATTTCTTATAAACAATAAATATTAATTAATGAGAAATATTTATATTAATAAAATACTATTTAATTTAAAAAAATTAAAAATATTAACAAATGAACATTTTTATGATTTCTAGAACAAACAATGCTTGCAAAGTGTTTTGTACAAAAAATATGTAAAAAAATAAGTGTTCAACAAACGACTTCTTATTAAAGAATATCAACTCTTGCATAAACAGAAATACAATTTCTTTATTTGTCAATGCTCTTGAAGATACGTTCGATGAATAAGTAGATGTGGTTTATAATTATAAACCTAGAGTTTTCAAAGATATGAAATTACGATTTTCTTCTTTTTTAAAGTTGTAATGTTCTCATTTTTTTATATCAAACGGTTTTATAACGTGAGATTTCTAAATTTTATTTATTTTATTTAGGGCTAATAGTTCATTAAACATTCATAAAAGATATAGGAGTGCAATAGCTAAGTGGAAAAAATTGAGGAACAGCGAAATAATTTTGGAAACATGTTAATTTTAACCAGATACAGCCCCTCAAAAAATCGAATTTTCCACACGCGGCAGTAGGCAGCTGTGGAAAATTGTGCCGCGTGACGTTACACCTAGCGAGACCAGTAAAGTGCACAATCTGTCAAATTTCGAACTTTGAGGTCTCTTAACTTTTTTATTTTTGCGAATATAAAAAAATGAAAAGTACCATTAGTTTTACAATTATGGAGACTATTAATGGTGTTAATTTGAAAAAAATGGAAACTTCCTCATTACCAAGACTGTATCAACTTTACCGTCACGCCCTGTATAAAAAATTTTTTTGGGATGTGTTCATCAGTCATCATTTCCTGGAATAATTTTTGAAAAATGGAGCAAATAACAAGTCAGTGAATTTGTTTATTTTATTACTTAATTTTTCCGCAATCAAATATGATTTTTTTCCTCTTCCGCACTACATAATCACATGAATTTCTGGTTGAAAACACTCGACGTTCATTAGAGAACACTTTTCATTTTAAATTAAATTTGAATAAACTTTCCAACTTTTACTCTTTCTTGTTAAACATTTAATTTCTGCTACCCATGATTCACCCAATTGGTGCGTCACAATTTGTTATAAATTTAACTGTTACTTGAGGTGCGTTTAAAATGACACACATTCCAAATCCACAAAGAACAGTTTTATTGTTTAATCGTAAAAATTTAGCTCATGATATCGGTCACGAAATCTTAAAAATATTGTGGAAGGTTCAAATGTGTGATTAAATTTTGATAAGATTATCGAATTTTTCATTAAAACATGCGCTTAAAAATAAATCGAATTCTTGTAAAGCAAGTCAAACAAAACGGTCCAATGAACTTGCAGAATTGTTCACTTGGAACGTTTCAAGCCCACCTTTTTCTGTTTACAAAGAAAATAAATTCGGAATTGTTTAAAAAAGTGATGATAATCATTTTTAGGGCGAGTGGAATTCAAAGCGGTCATAAATCACATGCTTTATTACCGCTTTGGAGCAAAAATAAACGAAAAACTGGGGGAATGTGTTTGTACTTTCGAGAAGCCATTTCCGCGATTTAAAATTATAAAACAATTATTTTCATAGCTAACGAAACCAACGTTGGTAATGATAAACGAAATGCATTTGTCATAAGCCTAAATGACTTAAAACATGTCACAAGCTAAAAACAATTGTGAGATAAATTGAAGGTTGTGTCCATAATTTAAAAAACAGAAAAAATAAATTAATAACAGGTGCATTTGTTCAACTATTTCGTAATGAAGTAATTTTATTTTTTTCACTTAGCCTGTTTTTTGAAATTAAAACGAAACTTAAAGACTTTTTGAGGATTACAGTTGGTACAACAATTTTTTGCCATAATTTGGGTTGGTAGCAGTAGTTGGGTTGCACCCTGTATGTCACGGCCAAGCCTGATTAACTTGTCATTTGCGAATTTCCTGGGCCATAAATGTTTGGTACGGTTCCAAAACTTTTACAACCGACCTTGTACCGGACAAAAACAAAACAATGCACTAATTTGAGACAAGATTTTTGACAACGTTATTGCCAACTGATAAAATTATCAATTAAAAAATAAGCTGACGTAGACTTGGAGCAATTGTCTCCTGAGCCACCGTCAATTGTTTTGAGGGCTGCCAACCGTGGCATTTTAAACCCCCCAACTCACCCGAATTGGAGTTAATCAATTGTAGGATAAGGGGCCTTCTGGTGACAATCCCGGATCCTCTCGGAAGGAAGTCTCTGCAAGAAACGATAACAAATGTCATTCAACTCGTTATCAAAATTATTTAAAAATCAATACACCCCCACAGACCGACGTGACGTCAACCCACCCCCGTATTAACAATGCACGCCCCCAGAAAGGGGCTGCTCTACTCACTTTCCGACGAAATTCTCCAAAACGGAGCTTTTTCCAGCCGACTGTCCGCCCACAACAGCGATTTGGGGCAGATCCAGGCTCATGTGCACCCCCAACTGGGTGAAAGCGTCTTGCAGCTTATTCACGATGGGAATAAGCTGCTCCATTCCGGAGTTTCCTGCCATTTTTAGGCCGGAACTGTGCTAATTTCCCTCGAAAACAACTAAATTCACTTCGACACTTTAACAATATACACTTGGGAACATGGCCGAATCATAACTGAACGCGCATGACTCATCCATTTACACTTCACGACGAGATATATCACAAAATTACACGTTTCGGGGAGAATTGGGCGATAGAACAGTGATTACAGTGATAAGGGAACGATTTTTTCAAGAATAAATGTCAAACTCAAGCTGATAAAATGGGATTTTTGAATTCGGAGTGATATCAATACAGCGGCGCATGCGCACTCAACAACTGTTTTGCTGGTTGCATAAGCGATTTATTTGGATTTTGGATTCTGGGAATTGGGATTTATCCCCGATTATGTAACGTAGAGACTCTTTTTATGTCGCACAGTTTGGGAAAACATCGTGTATATTGATCAAATGACGCAATATACGCAGTGTTTTGGGCTAATGTGATCAAATGTCAAATTTCCATGGCCTACTCACTGTAACTAGCAAAGAAAGATAGTTTTTGAGATATGTTTTTTTGTACAAAAATAAAAATTCTTAGGTTTAATCAAATCATAATCACTTTAAAATCACTCAAAAATTCTTCAAAAATTACTTTTTTTATGCATCGCAAAAATGTACCAACTATATACAGGGTTATTCGCTTAAGGTTACGCGCCTGACCCGGTCAAAGCTGCAAAACACAAGACATTTTATAAAGTTAACTAGATTCTATTCGTAATTTCCATGGTAGTTCTTCATTAGGACAATTAATAAATTGCGGTTGAGGAGTCAGACGTGATATAATTGACTTTTTTTAATTTTGTTTTTGAATTATTTTTAATGTCTTACTCATATGTGCTCTTGCTATAAATACAGTTTAGCTACAGCAAAAGAAAATGCCACAAAAGTATTTCGAATGAAATGTTAAATGTGTGACATTACTATTATATTGTATTGAATATGTTTTTAATTAATTTTTTAACGTACAAGATGAGTCAATACTGGATTATTTTTTAATTTTTCTTAATATGCAACCAATGATTCTAGCAGACCAGATCGGTAATCATCAAAACATTTAAAATTAATCCGCGATTACATTGTTTGGGTATTGTCAAGTTAGTTTCAACAATGTTGAAACATTTGATGTTTTAAAAAATTAAATAGTCTCCAGGTGGTAAGTGTAATTAGTATTTTTGGTTTCATCTTAGAACATGTCAGAAAAAAACCCACTGTTGACTCCTTGTATTGTACGAAAGACTGTAACTTAGGAAACAAAACGAGATACAAACTTGCCGGTTTTTCTGAATACAAAAAAATAGTACGGCTGAGTAAAAATGTGAGCGCTTAAAATTTTCATAAGAAACATAAAAAAATTCAATCTGCGTTCCACCTCATATTCCTGCAAACTCTGCAAATACGGGTGAAGATACAAATAAAGTGTGAAGAATAAAATTATAAAGAATTAAATTTTCTTCAAAAAAGTCCGGAGACCATATTCCTATCTTTAACGGTTTTGGTTTTAATAGTCTATCTGGTACTTGACTACCGGGAAAATAAAATAAATCCGTCGTTTGGGTGTATTTAAACGAGTTTGGGATAGAACATAAGGCTTTTTTGTAGGAAATTTAATTCTCTACAACTTTCTTTTTAACTGTTAAAAATATGGTGCATTTTTTAACATAGTTTTCGAAAAAAAATTGTATTATGTTTATGTTTTGTTTCATTCATTGTACTGAAAACTGCGCTCTCTGACGACATTAACGGAACTATCAAGGACGGGAACGTTTTATTTGTACGTCGTATCATATCCTAATCCTTAGATATCCGTAGTTATGACAATGTTAAAAAAGTTATTAATTTTTTCCTATTTATCATCAAGTAGAAAAACTTAATTTTGTGTTGTATTTTGTATTTTATTTCACAAACCAAAAATGCATTAAACTTCTTTTTAAAATAAATTAGTTATTACTTATTAATTTCACTATTATTAGAGCAGACCTTAAACGTAATGTGTATTGTTAGTTGCATTTTAAAAGTGTAAAATTTTGAAGATGTAATGTAATTGTAATACGACTCTAAAATTTAAAAATGTGAAAACAAACGTATAATAATATGCTTAAGCAAACACATTTTGCTGTCTCTAGGCGTCAGTTTTTCATTTACTCTGTATAGTGTATAGTTAGTGGCCTACCTTTTAATTCAAATATTCACTGTTGATCTTTTGTAAGTTTTGCAATTAAAGTAAGCAAATATTTATTTTTTTAACTACAAAAACCTCAAGGACACATTTAATTAACGGTTTTGCACCTTTTTAAACAATGGCTCATAGTAAGTTTTTTTATTTTATTATTAGATAAAACGTAATTTTGATAACTACACAGGTAATTACTAATTACTACTACTAAAATTTATACAAATAAGTGCCTGTATTATTAATTTGTAGTAATTTTAAGTCGATGAGTGCGTAAAAATTTTCCACATTACAAAATGGAATTTTTCCCTCGTATTCGAGGAACGACCAATCAAATACGAGAGTCGTAGTAAATTTCCACCTGACCAGTTGGTAGCACTTTTTCCAATTTTCAAATTGTCACGATGGCTTCGTACGAAGAGTGGTGTGAAGAAAAATTATCAAGACTTTCCGATGAAGATTCGCGAATTCCAGTATTAAAAGAAATGAAAGACTTCCTGACTACAATCCCGCGTGAGGAAATGTCCCGAACAGCCAACTCCCTGCAACTCCCTGCAGTTTTCGACTGTCTAAACGACTCAAACAGGTAACCTAACCTCAAAAGTGCTGCGTCAACAATAACAATAATATCAATTTTCGTAGTGAACAGGTCGATTTAGCTTGCGAAGTCCTCGCACTTTGTATGACGAATTTAAATTTAGGCGAAAGCACGAATAAATACGGCGTTTTTTTAGAAAGAGCTTTAAATCATCCATTTTCTGCGGTTAAGCTCATGGCTTTAAATGAGATTAAACGTAATATTGAAAACGAGGACATTCTTGTCGACCTGTGCAAAAGACAGTCGCTTTTAATCAATATTATTAAGTGCATGGGGGACGAGGATCTGGGGGTTGCTAAGGGGGCGGCAGGGGTTATCAAAATTTTGGGGCTGTCGAGCGTGGGGATCAAGCAGTTGACCAAGGCTGATATTTTGCAGTCGTTGCACGATATTATGGGACTGAGCGAAATTGTCAGGTTTAGAGTTTATGAGGTATGAGTAAAATCCATATCCAAAAGTAACGCACAAAAATCATATCTTTGTTATTAAAAAAAAACACCAATGAGTCGAATTTATTTTCGAAAGAGAATATGGACACTGGACAGCTTTAACCAGGAATTAATTTTTATGAAAGCTTCATTCCAACGTTTTTAGTACTTTTTTTTATCATTTTTAATAAAATTTATTAAATAAAATTAAAAATTTTACAGCCCTTAAGAAGTTATAGAATAAGCAATTTTGTTTGGATGTTTTTAATATCAGCTTGTTCCAATTAAACTTTGTTAGTGATAGTAAAACAATTATAAACATTAACAAAGAAATAATTCTAAATAGAAAAACTATTCAAAATATTTATTTTCATTATTTATTTTTAAAGATACACCAAAATTCTGTTTGTTTCTTTAGCTCACCTGGACAGGTTTAACCAGGAACTAATTTTTATGAAGGCTTTATTCCAACATTTTTAATAATTTTTTTTATCATTTTTCATAAAATTTATTAAATAAAATTGAAATTTTTACAACCGTTAAGAAGTTATAGAAGAAGCAATTTTGTTTGGATGTTTTTAATATCAGCTTGTTCCAATTAAACTTTGTTATTGATAGTCAAACAATTATAAACATTAACAAAGAAATAATTCTAAATAGAAAAACTATTCAAAATATTTATTTTTATTTATTTTTAAAGATTCACCAAAATTCTGTTTGTTTCTTTAGTTCACCTGACCAGGTAGACTTTAAACAATTTAAAATAAATTGCAGAAAAGAAGTGCAACATTGAAAAAGTTTATTACAGTAATGATGTAATCATACAGGGTGTCTCAAAGTTCCGAAAAAGCTCCATAACTTGTTTACTATTAAAGATATTGCCTTTTTCTTTTTTTAGATTATTGCTGTGTTTTTGTGTATGTTTTCAAAATATTGCAGTGTATATATGGGCTGTTCCAATATTAACAAAACACTAAAGTTATGTTTTTTCAAATGGAACACCCTAAATTTGATTGCATTTTTGTTTGTAGATTTTAATACTGATGATTGACAAAAACACTCTTTTTTCAAAAAATCATTACATAAAAGCTAAAAATCTCAGAAAAGAAGAACTTTCACCACATTAAAAAAGAAAGTTCAAACTTAAAGGATATGTTATTCTTATTAGCTTTATTATTTAAGAAGATAAAAAATGGAGACGTTTGTTGCAAGTTGAATGACTTCAAAATTTTAAATGGAACACCCAATTTTTTATTTTTGCATTTAAAAGACCATTAAATTGTCTCTCTAAAAACATTAACAGTTAAGTGTCTTTTGCTAATTACACAAAATATATTTAAAATTAAACATAAAAAAAATTATTAAAAAAATGTTTTGATAAATATTTGATCATTTAAAAGGTTTCAAATGTAGTAAAATTTGTTTAAACAAGCGTAAATACGAGGACAAATAGTATAAATAAAACAATTTCACTGAAATTCAAATATTAAAAAAATATCACCCCTTATTTATAAAATTAGACAAGAAGTGAAAATAAAAGCCCTGGTGTGAAATTTTCAATAACATTTTTTTATTTATTTTCTTTCTTTTTTTACTTTTTTACTGCATTGTTTTATACTTACCAATATATCTACTATTAAAAATAGCAAATGAAATCAAAATGTAGCGTTGTCAAAAATAAAGTCGATTTTTTGGAGGATTTTTTTGTGCGTTTCTTTTTGTTCAATCTGTTTTATTTCTTGTCTTGTAGTTGTTGATTGATATCAGCAACCAATCCGAAGAGAATTTCAACATTTTGAAGGGGGCTGGTCTATTTTCCCAAATCTTTAACGAACTCGATAATAACGATATTTTGCTCCGATTAAATGTCTTGGAGTTGTTGACTCAATTAGGCTCAAGTAAGCACGGTTACAATTATTTAGAATCGAATGAGACTTTAAAAAAATTGAGCGCAATGTTGGACAGTGATGATCTAGTAACAGTTCAGTTGTGTGAACCTGGAATTTTGAAATTTTTTGGAAACATGGCCTACTGGAAACCAATGGAGACCCTCGCAAAATATCCCGCTCTGTTTCAACGAATGTTCAACAATATCGAAAGCAACGATTTTACCATAATTAGTGTCTCTGTTGAGACACTTGGACACATTGGATTGCCAAACGACGGTAAAATTGCGTTGGACTCAATGGGAGCTGCTATTGAAAATGCAATTAAAAATATTTCAAAATCAATCCCTTCAATGCCCAGTGAAGTCAAAGTGCATGGGTTGAATTGTTTGGAAAATTTATTACAAATCATTGAGCCCAATAACCAAGTGATGGCGATCACACATAAATGGTTTTCTTTGATTGAGGATAATCCCATGAGTTTTATTTGGAATTACGCGAAAAATCCGTTTTTCGAATTGAGGCTTGGCGGGCTGGGTCTTTTGAGGGCCGTAGCGGGACAGCCTTGGGGCCAGGAGGCTATTAAAAATTTTCCAGGTGAATTACATAAAGCGTGCTGTTGTTTTTTGCTAATTGTGTTGTTAAGGAATGGTTGAATTTCTGCTCGATCGAAGCGTGGAGACCATAAAAGAGTGTAAAGAAGCAAAGTTTGGGATTGTTGAGTTGTTGGCAAATAGTGAAGTTTTCGATCATACGACTCTTAAAAAGTTGCAAAAATACGTGAAGGAGGGGCCGTTTTATGTCCAAGCGGTTACGGAAGTTGCGATCGAAAGAAATGATTAATTTTAGTTGAATGTTCATGTGTTGATTTCAAACAATAAAATGTTAATTTATTATTGCTTTGTTTTATTTTCCTGACCTATTTGTAAAACTAAAAGCCTAATAGTTTCCGAGAAACACACAAAAACTTGGTGCAGTTTTCACTTTTCGAACGCCGATTACGGCGAAACTTTATTGAAAAAAATAGTGAAAAAATCCAGGCGTAGAATATATACAGTGGCGTCGTTTAAAGGCGATATTTCTTTAAAAAGAATCAGTTTTCAAACAAATGCCGATTACGGCGAAGTTTTCGTGTTATGAACAAACAAAATTGTCTCTGTAATCGGAACCGTCGCTCGGAGCGGCTTCGAGTTGTTACCATCTGGTAGATAATTAAGGCTTCAGGGTACCGAAGCAATTGTTGAGAATTGGTGTACTACAAGTTGCATACTTTTTTTAGACCTGTTTTCAGTGACAGCTGTCAATCATCGGATAGGCATCCGATCTTCGCCTCGGGGTGTCTTGTCCTTCTCATAAAATGCAAATAATGTAAACAAACTGAATTCCACTATTGCCCACGATAGTTTCTCTTATTTCAGAGATTCAAGCAACATATAGTGAAAAATACGTTTTTTATTTTGTTAAAAAAATTTGATACTAAAGAATAATAAAATACTAGCATAGTTTTGTAATAAATAATACACCATTACACCATTTATTTATTGGGTTTTATGTTTTAATTAACCGAATTCTGTTCGCTATATTATGTGTCATGTGCATTTCTAATTGGATCACTTGCATTGAAAAAATATAAAATAAAAAAATTAATTGGTGAAACATTATTGTTCTTTCAGAAAACAGTTTAACTTTAAAAAAGTTACTAGGAATATCTCATTAAAATGATGAAAACTTCTTTAAACCCGCTTTTTCGTCTGATAATTTTATCCAGGTAATAAATTATGAAAAATACATTGTTGTAAAAATTTATTGTAACTATACCCAGTAATAATTATAGTACAAATAACGTATCGAGAGATTGTAAGATCCAGTCTTAGGGATATAATTTGTTTACGTTACGCCTAGTAAAATAAATGATACTTTTATAATTATGTATTATTTTAGAATTTAGGAATTATTTCTCGTTTTTTTATTAAATTTATACAATTTTTCTATAACTAGCTTGCGAAGATATAGCTGCGTTACTCTTACATTATATAAATTTTGTGTATTTCTTTAAAATATAAGTAAACATTGCTAAAGATCGGGTACCTGAAACTGAAATCACATGTAAACAGACTTGTATTTAGTGGAGGGTTTAGGGTGGTGGTTTGTACTTATATATAATCAAAACATATAGTTCTACAACTTCTTTACTCTTTGAGTCTTTGCAGAGTGCTGGTCACTTTCTTGCCCCACAGTGTTTTGTAATAAGTGGTAATTTTTAAACAGTGGTATTTGTAGTTTTTATACATAATATGATGATAAGCATTTTAATAATAATTATAATTTTTAATTTGAACAATAAAAGTAAAAAAAAACTTCCTCAGTGGGTTGACACCTTGTCGTGGTGAGGGAGCTCAGTAGTTCTATCACAAAACCTGTGCAGAACGAAGCTAAGTACAACCAAAGTTTTAATCATCTTTTTTTATATTTTTTTTAAAACAGGAATAATTTTATTGTTAAAAGTATTCAAAAAAATAGCGAGCGTGATTACTCGTATTTCAAAATCTCATAAGATACGTTGATAGCAGTGTCTACAAAAAAAACGTAATGCAAATCTATAGGTACCTAATTATTTTGTTAAAAAAATTAATTCCGAAATCATGTGCTTTAATTTTACACCACTATTAGAGAAATCGCTAAAATTCCTATTTGTGCCGATACATTTCTCTGTCTTGAACAAATGCAATAAAATTATCATCTTGTGGGTCACCCCAATGGTGGTTACCTCCAGCGGTGCGTCCTAAACCCGTCATAAATCATCTTCCAGCTAGCTACGCATTCGAAGAAGGATGCATTAAAAGTTGCTTACTTACAATTTAATTTTTGCTTTATATCTAACAATTAAGAACAGTTAACAAAAATCTAAAATATCTCAAGTCTGTATTTTTAAATTTCCTATAAAATGTTTTTTTTTAATTCTCAATACAATGCGCCGTTATCAAAAATTCGTATCAACTTCATTAACAGACATTTTATTTAATAAAAAAATATCTAGGCATTTATTTCAATCAAAAATGACTCTTCGACCTACATTTACTTATAAAGAAACACTGCAAATGTCAAGAAACTCTTCAAGTCTAAATTTGCGGCTAAAAACAGTGAAAACAATTTACACGTAAAACGTATGCGCCAGCTCCCAGAGGGTCTAGAGCCTTAACAGCCCATTCCGATGTTTTTTGTTTTTTTCTAAGATTTAGAGTTTCCGACAAAAAAAACACAAAAAGCTTTTTGTTGTACTACTCACTTTTCACACGCCGATTACGGCGAAACTGTTAAACTTAACGAAAAAAGTGAGACTTCTTTGAAAAGAATCAGTTTTTAAACGCCGATTACGGCGAAACTCGGGGGAATCAAAAGAGCTAGGCTGTGTCAGCAATATTAACAATTTTCTTGAAAACTGTTTATCGTAGGACAATGGTCTTTTTCGAAGATAGATAATTAAAAGTGCTTTCGAATGATAACAAACTTAATGCGGTTACGAAAAATTCAAATGTATAATACGTAAAATTAATCTGAGAAATTGCCTAAAAACACAAAAAAACTTGGTGCAGTATTCACTTTTCGAACACCGATTACGGCGGCGAAATTATTGAAGTTAGTGAAAAAACCATGGAATCTCTCCTTATCTTTTTTAAAAGAACAGTTTTCAAACGCCGATTACCGCGAAGTTTTCGTGTTGTGAACGTTTTAAGTGAACAAGAAAAATTGCCTTTGTAATCGGAACCGTCTCTCGGAGCGGCTTCGAATTCTTACCATTCGGTAGATAATTAAAAGTGCATTCCGATGTTTTTTGTTTTTCTCCTAAGATTTAGAGTTTCCGAAAAAAAAAACAAAAAGTTTTTTGTTGTATTACTCACTTTTCATTGTTAGAGATGATATTTTTAAACAATAAAATTATTTTTTCGTAGGTAAATGAATTACTAATTAACTTTTTTTAGTTGTTGGCGACACTGAGAGGGTTTCAAAGTCACGTGACATAAATTTTTCTTTCATTACTAATTGAAAGAACTTGCAAATTTTTAAATTTCATGTTTGTTACTTTCTGTAACTGGGTAATTTTACCAATAATTCAAACAAATTAATTAATTAATTCAATGAGATGGTTTAAATTAAAAGAAAATTTAATTATTTAATTAAGATAATAATAAATTACAAAAAAGTATGTACACAAGTGTATAAATCCCTATTCTTTTTTCATCTTCCCTGCGTCCACTTCTTTGGTCAAAACATCGACTTCGTGTGCCATAATTTTGTAAGTTTTATCCATCAATTCTTGCATATTTTCCACCGTGTACCCTTCTGTGGAAATAGCAGGCAAAATCTTGATCCTCAAATGCCCTAAAACCACCCCAAATTAACTAAAAAAAAAACAAACAAACAAAATCCCCAACCGTCGTCAAACCGGTGCTTCCCCAAAAACCTGTACCGATTGACCACCACGGGCTGGATGGGACACTTCGAGGCCAAAGCCACGTGGAAAGCCCCCTTTTTGAAGGGCAGGAGCGTCTCTTTACTGTTCCTTGTCCCTTCGGGGAACATAAGTACTCTCGCTTTGCGAGTCCTTATCGTCTCTCCGGTTTTGTTAACGGCCGCTTGAGCGTGCTCTTTCTTCACTCTGTCGATGAAAATCGTGCCCCAAAGCCAGGCCGCGAGCCCAAAGGGCTGGAAGTACAAAATTTCCTTTTTGGAAATGACGGTGCAGTTGTCCATAGCCGGCCACAGTTCGGCCAAAATTAATAAATCGAGCATTGATTGGTGGTTCATTAGAATCACACAACCCGAGTCCTTGACGATGTTTTCGTGACCTTCGAGACTAGTAGTGACCCCTATTAAACGACACGCCATTCGAATACCCCAGGCTGGAATCCTGGCAAGATTTTTAGTTTGCTTTTTTTCGTATTTTTTTACTTACAAGGCGTTTTTGGGGTCGCGTGGTTTACGCAACATGAGAGGTATGGGGGCCGAAGCCAGGAAACAACTAGACAGTCCGAAAAATACATATTTTAGGTAATAACGGGCCACTGAACTTATCCTGTAAAGTAGGGTGAGGAGGGCCATTAGGACACAAGTGTACAAAAGGAGGCCCATTTCTGAAATAAACAGTTGCATTTAAATAACAAAAAAAATACAGGCGATTAGAGCATTCAATTCTGAATAGAAATAGCAAGAGATAAAGGTAATATAACGTCAGAGCCCCATTTTTATTAGTTATTTTTTTACGGTAGGATAGCTCCTTGAAGCCAATCAAACAGTATTTTGCACTTAGTTATACGTTTTTCGACTATTTTTTTGTTACATTCAATAAGAAAAAAGCAAAAATGATTATACCAATGCCATTTTCGCTTTTCGCCCTATTTGAGGAAATTTAGCGAGGAAAGTGAGTTTTGAATTAAAAAAAAAAATAGTTTTGAGCCAACTTTTTTAAAAAATTGGTTTTCATCATAATAATGTTATTTAATATGTTATTGGAAAATTTCCTTTTTCATTTGACGCAAAATTATCTGACGATTCCGAATCTGTCGTCATTTTTGTTCTGTGATTCGTAGATTTGCAGATATTAGATGAAATAGTATAGATTTCACTTTTCCAATAAAAAAAATATTTACAAATATTTACATCAATGATCATTAATATGGGCGTGCTCGATTGCTGCTACACTGTCAGAGATATCGAAATAAATAAATGGCACATTTGCCCTATACAGGGTGTTTCATTTTTACAGTGCAGCCTTTAACATAGTTTTTTTTAAAGGCACCCCCTGTATATTTGTACATATCTAAATTTGCACTTTTTTAGGCTTTATAAATCAGTTTAGTTTTTGCAATTTACTTTAGCCGTTCAGAAGTTATTTAATTTTTATCTACAATTTAGTGCGCCTGCAGACACATTATTAAAAAATCGCAGTGCCCTTGGTTTTTGGGATATCAAGTTGGGACTTTGTCCGTAGGTAAACAAATGTTTGAGTAATCTTTTGGTGACAAGACGATACATTTGCATTGTAGTATTAGCATGCTGTGACATATTCATTTTGGTAAACTTTAAAGGACCATAACTTGATTTTTTTAAATAGAACTCCCTGTATTTTATTACTAATTATTATACAGCGTCTCATTTTACATCTTTTTTACCTCTTTAGTTTTTTTCCAAAAGTTGATGGTTAAGGAAATAATTCGGTTTTTCTGAAAAATGCACACAAATTCTCTTGGATGCTAATATAGCGTGCTATGAAAAACAATACATTTTGACATACTAATGTCAAAATGGCATTTATAGTACAACACGTTTTGATTTTATTGTGAAAATGAATTTTCCGCGTAAAATGCAGACATAGAAATCTCATCTAGACATAAATTTTAATAAAATTTTGACAAGAAATAATTAAATAAAAATGACAGAAATTTACAATGGAGAAACAGGGAAATAAAAAAAAACGAGGTATAACAAATCAACATATTACTTACAGTTAAAAAACTGTTTAAAATGACGGCTTTCTTAAGCAATAAAGTAAGATATTGATCAACTCTTTTTAAAAATTCACCGCTTCTAATGTGGCATCATCAATTCTATGAAAATTTTTTATAATTCTTTTTTGCATATTTTCTATAGTAATGCCGTCGTTCTTTTTCATTTTTATTTAATTATTTCTTATCAAAATTAAAGTTTATATCTCGATAAGATTTGTATGCATTTTACATGAAAAATTTATTTTAACATCAAAATCAAAACAGCACGTACAAAAAACGCCAGTTTGATGTTATGTCAGAATGTATTGTTTTACATGGCACACTATGTTGGTATCCAAGACATTTTTTGTGCATTTTTCAGAAAAACCGAGTTAACTCCGAAACAATCAACTTTTGGAAAAAAAATTAAGAGGTGAAAAAGATGTAAAATGACATGCTGAATAATACTCAGTAATAAAGTATAGAGAGTGCTATTTGAAAAAAATCAAATTATAGTCCTTCATAGTTTACTGAAACGAATGTATCACAGCATGGTAATGCTACAATGCAAATGGACAGTCTCGTCGCCAAAAGATACCCCCGACAGTTGTTTACACACAGACAAAATCCCAACTCAATATCTTGAAAACTAAGCACACTGTGATTTTTTAATTATGTGTCTGCAGACGCACAAAATTGTAGAAAAAATTAAATAACTTCTGAATGGTTAAAGCAAATTGTAAAAACTAAAATGATTTATAAAGCCTAAAAGAGTGCACATTTAAATGTGTACAAATATACAGGGGGTGCCATTTAAAAAACTATGTTAAAGGCTGCACTGTAAAAATGAAAAATGTATAGGGCAAAATAATTTTAGAACGTGCACTTTGACTTCTCATTTGCAGTGCCATTTGATTCATTTTGATATCTTTGACAGTGCACACCCGTATTAATGACTCACCCTGTATATGAAAAAAATTGAAATTGACCTAAAATAACTTGCAACCTCTTTTATTAATTAGTTATCTATTTCAACAATAATTTGTGGCAATTGAATCAAAATTAGATAAATAATCGTAATCATATCCGAATAAATCAACTTGATCAAAATTTTTCATGATTTATGTCAAAAGTACGCCTATTTGACCGAAAATTGTTTGAGGATTCCAAATCTGTTTGCATTTTTGATTTATGATAAAGATCACAGGTAGATAGATAGAAATATGGCCGTTTGTAATTTTTCCAATCTACCAAAAATGTTCTTTCTTACATTTTTGTTGCATCTTTAATCGTTTAATTTACGCAATGTTGTGAAAAATTTGATTCGGCGTTCAAATTTTAAACCTAATTTTTGTTTCTCATATTTGTTGTAAATTTTTTGACTAGTGTAAATTGAGTTCATAAAATAGCTTAAATCATTTGTACTTACTTAGTTAAGGACACATTCAACAATTCGCAGTTGTGGTTACCACCAAACTACAGAAAATGCAATCACTTTCTTATCTTATCAGTTTATCAATTCTTATGTAATGAATAAAATTTTAAATTGACAATAGAACATTTTTCAATTTTCACAGATAACTGATAAAAATCTGTAATTTGTAGTTTCATCTTTGTGTTTGTACTCGTATTTTGTGTGGGTTTAATTCATGCTGTTCTCTCTCTTTGTCTAAATCTCTAATAATCAAGATCAAAGTCAAAAGATCATTCGTGACGTCTTAACAATAAACGGGTTAAGAGTTGAAAGTGTTGGACTCGCACCTTTGAGTTGGCGTTTTTTCTGATTTATTTCACTTGAAGCCAAGGCGTTAAATTTTTTTTAATGGTGTGTCAGAAGTAAATATAGACGTCTTTTGTAAATTACGAACCGACAACATTTCATTTGTGCAATCTTTCCTAAAATAAATCGTTTTTTAAATGCTGTTTTCAGTGTTGACGAGTGTATTTTATCGATTACAAGGTTGAAAAATTATGTTTTAAGTGTTTATGAGTTGTAAACTTCGTAAACTTTGGCAAATAAATCAAGTGTTAATTGTGAACATGGTTTTTATTTTTAATGTCGTACTGTTAGAAATTGCTGTGTCAGTCACTTGCAATTTTACCATATCAAGTTCATTAAAAAAATGTTTTTTTATGGAAACCGGGTCTTAATCTTAAAACTTGAACATAAATAGAAAAAAATCATTTGCTCCTTAGTTAGGCCTAAATCTTAAAATCAGAAACAGAATTTCACTTCTGTTGTAAGAACTATATTTTTCAATGAATTAGGTCTTTACTTGTAATCTATAAAATTTAAAATGCAATCTTTAAAATCTTTTTACGTCAAAAGTTTGGATTTTTGTATACTAGGTACTATAAAAATAGAAAAATATCTAGAAGTTTTAGTAATTATCTTCGAACAATTGGATTCTAAAATATTTAAATATTATTTCTAAAACTCTGAAATTCTAAAATTCTAAAATTGTCTAAAATAATCGCAAAACCTTGATTTTTTTAACATTACAAACTAAAATTTGAATTGATAAACAAGTGCCAGTAATATGAAAGTTGACACGAAAAATATTTTTAAAATTCCAAAAAATTCAAAATAGTTTAAATATTTTAATAACAAATTTATAAAATGGATGTGGAATATATGTAAAGAAAAAGATTCAAGTTACGACCAAAAATTAAAAATTAACGACAGAAAAATAGACAAAATCCAGAATAACGTGAAATCGAAATCGTATTTATTTAAAAAGCTCATTCGAGTGGAATATTAATAAAAATAGGCTATTTATTTCTTGTTTAATTATTTTTGTTTTTTGATATTTTTACTATCGTGCGTTCTTCTTTTTTCAAAAATGAAATTATAAATAATTATATACAGGGTGCTCAAAAACTGGCGCACCAACTCACTGGTACGTTATTAAGAACCAAGTGCAGATTATGGGAAAAATGTTGAAAAAATTACTAAAGTCATATTTTAAAAAAATCTGGAGCTACAAACTTATTGTGTTAACGTCTTTAGATTTCATTATTTTTTATATTTTTATGTTTCATACCAGGTAATTGTTCCGTAACAAAACGAATAATTATTTTTAAATTTACTATCAGATTTTAGCAGTTTTTTTAATTTAAAAAAATTAAAATTCATCAAAAAAATCACAATGTGTAGATGTGCCAACACTGGGAATTATTTCCTAGGAAACCGTTTCAAAAATAATTTATTTTTATTGTTGATCAAATTCTATTGTAATCACGACTATTAGGCAACGTTGCCACATATCATTTATTCAAAAATCCGTTATTTATCAATAACTATTACTAAGAATTTTTTTACTATTTTTACCTTTATATGTAACCAGTTCTCTACCACACACCATTGAGTTGGTGCGCCAGTTTTTGAGCACGCTGTATAATAAAAAAAAATTCTGGTCACTTACTTGAACTTAAACCGAAACAACGAAAATAACTGTCTACGACTCACTTAACCTGTAATTTAGCGAAATAGTACTTTTTATTAAAGTACAGTTACTTTTTTTATACTACACGTCCTATACTTGAGTTTATTACTCAACTGTTGTTTATGTCAACAAGATAAAATTTTCAACAAACTTAACACCATTTTAGTTTGATTTTATTAATTAAAAGTTGTATTTTTAAACCCAATTGAGCTATTAATAGATGCTCTAACAGCTTAATTAACTAAAAATAGTGTTATCGCAAGTTTATAGTAAGAAGACATGATTAAATTTTTAATCACTTTTCTGTACACATAATGCAGCATTGTTTAAATATTTATGAACCGAATTGTGGGCAACCTTGAACATTTTAGGATCGTACTCACTTTCTTCGTAAAGACAAGTCATTATTGTGATTATGAAGTCACTACTTACAAAAACTTTTGAAAAAAATGTTGTAGTTTTAATTGAAAGTCCAACACTAAAGCTAAAAGTCGGCTTTTATCTGATATTTGCACAACTAAATCAACCAAACACCCGCCCAAAATACTCACTTATCACCGAAAATCCGAAACGTGGTCACAAAAATTCAATTCATAACAAACTCGCGCCAACTCGCACACCTTTGGCTATTGGATGTCAAATGGCGAATTTTAATGGTGTGATGAGCGAAACATGACGACACCGCACTTGTTGTGATAATAAAAGTCAACTAATCGTCATTTTGCAACGATTCGAATTCGAAGTTTCGCGGAAGAGTGGTCGCCATGCGGCCTTGGAGTGATTATGTTGTTATCAAAATTGAAGAAAAGCCGAATTTAATGATTGCATGACTTGGAATTCGTGATTTTTCAAATTCACGCGATATGGAATGGCCTTGCAATTACAAATTATTTTCAGTGCAATGTTGTGTCTAACTTTGACCCGATTTAGTCACCTGACGACCAAATGATTCATGAAGAAAAATTGACAAGCGGGCGCTTATCGCACTGGAAATCGAGTTATCTTTGTTATCTATCACCGTTCGAGGAACGCCTGGAAAAGTTGGTTTGTTGGCGGAAGTGATTTTCGCTTGAAGTTGTTAAATAAAAACGTGCGCATTGTTGGTTGTCCAAATTATTCTCGAATGAGACGAAGAAAATAATAACAGAAGGAAATAAAAAAAAGAAAGGAAAAAAAGAGAAAGAAAAAGGGACACTTTGTAAATAGTATCTGGTGTGGAAAAGAGAAACTCAAGTATTATGCAAATTTGTTTATTAGAAAAAGTCATAGTATACAGGGTGTGTCATTGATACGGGCGTGCTCGATTGCAGCTACACTGTCAAAGATATCCAAATAAATCAAATGGCACTGCAAATGGGAATTCAAAGTGCACGTTCTAAAATTATTTTGCTCTATACAGGATGTTCCATTTTTACAGTTCAGCCTTTAATATAGTTTTTTTAAATGTCACTCCCTGTATATATGTACATATTTAAATGTGCACTTTTTAGGCTTTATAAATCAGTTTAGTTTTTGCAATTTGCTTTAACCATTCAGAAGTTATTTAATTTTTTCTACAATTTTGTGCGTCTGCAGGCACATAATTAAAAAATCACAGTGTGCTTGGTTTTCAAGATATTGAGTTGGAATTTTGTTTGTGTGTAAACAATTGTCGGGGGTATCTTTCGGCGACAAGACTGTCCATTTGCATGGCAGCATTACCATGCTGTGACACATTCATTTTGGTAAACTTTGAAGGACCATAACTTGATTTTTTCAATTAGCACCCTCTGCATTTTATTACTGAATATTATTCAGCATCTCATTTTACATATTTTTCAACTCTTAAATTTGTTTCCAAAAGTTGATAGTTTCGCAGATAACTCAGTTTTTCTGAAAAATGCACATTAAATCCCTTGGATACCAACGTAGTGTGCCATGTAATACAATATATTCTAACATACAGTCCGGGACATTTCTATTTGGACATAAAAAATTTGAATTTTCTGACATTTATACGTATATTCAGCGTCTATGTGAACAAAAAATGTTCTCTCTCTCATTCTATGGTCCTTTAGCTTTAATAACAGGGACATTTTTTAAATTGGTAGCATTAGAAAATGACAGTAAACAGCTGACTGATGTAAACAATAACACAATAACAAAGGAAATGTTATAATTTTAATCTATATAACCAGTGGCTGCTTTAAAAGTGTGTACTAACGGGATAATAAAATATTTACGCAAGTATTTTTGAAGGTAGAAACATTACTTGTCATATAACAATTATAGATTATATGATGAGACGGGAATGGCACAACACAGAATTGCAGTCAGTGATTGTGCTGGAGAAAGCTGCTGCGACGTACTGACAGTACTGACTGTCGCTGGTTGTATGATTTGCGCAATTTGTGATATATTTTGTGTGAAAAACTGGAAAACAAAGTGCATACCTGCATAACCTCACTTATCGCAGTTTTGCACATTTTGATGATGGGAATTGCGGTTCAAGTAATTATGAGTTATAGATGGAGCTCACTGTTTACTTCAAAGTAAGTTCACGACATTTATTAATTAATTATTAAAAAAATCACAGATAGTGTTTATAATTTGCAGCTGAAGCCTTTTGGGTCCACTTTTTTCGTTGTTATTTCCTGGTAGCGACTCTTGTTTCAAGCAGAATGGGTGTACAGTTAAAAATAATCCCATAAAATTGTTAATATAACTCCGTTGCACTGGCATGGGGTATTTGAAAACTTACGTTTAACAAATACGTCACAAAGTCTCAGCCATCGTCGAAAAACATAATAAGGGCTTTATAACAACAAGCGCTTTCTGATTTTACTGTGGACGTGTGGAAGAATAGTGTGAAATATTGCGAAAAACCAACTTTTACTCTTGTTTACATTTTTGTACGTCTCTATCTGGGAGTAGTCGTCTTTTATAAAAAATATAGCCTACTAATAAAGGAAATTAAAGTGTTTTTATTTCTGTGTTGCCCCCAATTCCACTTTGCCCTTGCCTGATAATCAAGACACTGATAATGAAATTGGTGTAAGTGCATCGAATACAAACGTGTTGAATAGATGAATAAAAGAGAGACAACTGCTTTTTTCAAAAAGGCCATTTCAAATTTATTCAAAAAGCACAGCCCCATTGAAAAGGGTCCATTCACGATGAAGTTTGGCTTCCTGCATGACATAGGTCTCGGGCACCAATCTCACTGTAAATGGTCTAAATTGGTCTTGCATCTCTAAGACATGGACTCACTGAGAGCGACTTCTGCAGTAGGCTTGAGACCTGCCTGCCTGTCTCGCAACAATCTCTGCATTATGATTCCAAATCATTTTATAAAATGCTGTCAATTACAACTCATGATATGAGGCATGAGGCCGTCTCAGTGTATGTCTTGTGGTGTACATTGAAACTGTTTCTTAAAGAACCCATTCACAATGAGATCTGCTTTGCTACATGCGGCGCGACAGGACTCAAAGACTAATCCCAAAAGACACAAAAAAACTGACACAGTTTCATCATTTTAAGCCATTGACAGCTTCGAATGTTGGGGCAAAGGCTTGTCGCGAGGCAGGTTTCAGCCTTCCGCCAACGTCAGTCTCAGTGAAACCCTCTCAAAGTGATCTCAGCGAAAACCATTCACAATGAGATTGGTCTATGAGGCCTATGTCGTGCCGCATGCAGCGAGATATGTCTCATTGTTAATGAAAATAGGGCCTTTTTTGTTGTTTAAAGTCGTTTTTTAAAACTTTTGTGGCAAATTTTACTGATGTGGCAGAGAGGGGGCATGCAATTGGAACATGACGATGACTACCCTAAAAGGCACTTCGAGGCTTTTATGGCCTGTTTAATGCAAATTTCAACTTTAAACCTGACAGTCATACCAAGGTCAAACATAACCTCAACAGTACTCCAGCAACGGTACTTCAAAGCATTTGAAAGTTTCTCCATTTGTTTTTAAGTGTTCTAGTTGGTACATTTTGCTGTACTTTACTACAATAAAGAAATATTTAAATTTTTATTATTGTTTACATTTGTCATCTGTCAAACACATCAAACAACCAAGTTCCCTAAATTTGAGCTCTTATCTAGTTTTTGTGCTCTATATAGTCTCGCGTCAAGGTATGCGGTATGACGTATCTCATATAGAAATGTCCCGGACTATAACAACATCAGACTGGCGTTTTGATTTTGTTGTGAAAATGAATTTTTCATGTAAATTGTATTCACATCTCATCGAGATATAAACTTTAATTTTGATAAAAAGTCATTAAATAAAAATAAAAAAACGACGGCACTACTAGAGAAAATATGCAGGAAATAATTAAAAAAAATTTTTGTAGAATTGATGATGCCACATTAGAAGCGGTGAATTTTTAAAAAGAATTGACCAATGTATTACTTTATTGCTTAAGAATGTCGTCATTTTAAACAGTTTTGTAACTGCAAGTAATTGTTATTGCTGTTGATTTGTTATATCTCGGTTTTTTTATTTCCTTATTTTTCCATTGTAAATTTCTCTCATTTTTATTTAATAATTTCTTGTCAAAATTTTATTAAAATTTATGTTTAGATGAGATTTCTAGGTATACATTTTACGCGGAAAATTCATTTTCACAATAAAAGCAAAATGTGACGTACTATAAATGCCATTTTGACATTAGTATGTCAAAACGTATTGTTTTTCACAGCACGCTACATTAGTATCCAGGAGATTTTGTGTGCGTTTTTCAGAAAAACCGAATTACCTTCTTAACTATCAACTTTTGGAAAAAAACTAAAGAGGTAAAAAAGATGTAAAATGAGACGGTAAATAGTAATTAGTAATAAAATATAGGGGGTGCTATTTAAAAAATTAAGTTCTTGCCCTTCAAAATGTACCAAAATGAATGTGTCACAGCAAGGTAATTCTACAATGCAAATGTATGGTCTTGTTACCAAAAGATACCTCAGACATTTGTTTACCTACGGACAAAGTGCCAACTTGATATCCCAAAAACCAAGGGCACTGCGATTTTTTAATAATGCGCCTGTAGACGCACTAAATTGTAGAAAAAAATAAATAATTTCTGAACGGTTAAATTAAATTGCAAAAACTAAACTAATTTATACAGTTGAAAAAAGTGCAAATTTAAATATGTACAAACATACAGAGAGTGTCATTTAAAAAAACTATATTAAAGGCTGCACTGTAAAAATGAAACACGCTGTATAGGGCAAAATAATTTTAAAACGTACACTTTAACTTCCCATTTGCAGTGCCATTTAATTTATTTCGATATCTTTGACAGTGCAGGAGCAATCGAGCACGCCAATATCAATGACCCACCGTGTATAAAAATTACAATACTTTCCGTATTATTTATTTAGTAACACAATAGTAAAAATTAATAAATATAATAGAATTATAATAATATAATAATAAAAAGCAGTCATAAAAATATTGTAAATTATAATTGCTATTTTTTATTTAATTAATATACCGGGTGTTTCAATTTGCTATTTGCACTCTTGGATTTTTTTTAAGTATTAGAAACCATACATTATTATTCTTGAATCAAATGATGAGATCTTTTGAACAAAATTAGCAATGTACCTTTATGATATTTGTCAAGACGATGACTCAATTTTTTTTTAAATTGTACCCTGAATAATTTTTTGCGTTGTTTCATAGATAATTTACTTCTGATTTTAAACATGTGTCTCAATATGACAAAATAACAGTAAACAACTGTTCTGACTGACAAGCTGTTTTTTTGACACTTTAATGTGAAATTAAATTGATTTCTTAGACAACTAAGTTTTTCTTGAAACTATTTAGATCACGTATATAGTTTTTAATGATTAAATATTATTGTAACCCTAATCTAAAGTATGGGATGTCGTACATATTTGAAATAAGAACTCAATTGCCCATAAAATAGCGCAAAAAATATACAGTGTGCATTTGAAAAAAAAGTTGACAGCCAGAATTTTGACATGTCATTGTAAAGGTAAATTGATAATTGTGTTTAATAGATTTCATCAATTCATTTTAGAATATATATGATTTGTTGTACCTTTTTAAAAAATAAAAAGTTACAAGGGAACAAATATCGAACTGAAACACCCGGTATACAATATAATAGGTATTAATTTTTTCTACGACCCTACTAGTCATAATAAAAACAATAGCAAGTTATAATTTATCTGTCACTGTTTGAGGAAAGCCAGGAAATCTTTGGTTTATTGGCGGAAGTGATTTTCGCTTGGTATAATATGAAAAGGTGCGTATCGTTAGTTCTCCAAAGTATTCTCGAATGAGATGAAAAAAAAATAGCAGAAGAAGAAAATAGAAAAATCAAGGCAGAAAGAAACAAAGAGAAAGAAAAAAGGACACTTTGTAAATAGTATTTGGAGTGGAAAAAAGAAACTCAAGTATTATGCAAATTTATTTATTAGAAAAACTCAAAGTATATAAAAATTACAATACTTTCCGTATTATTTATTTAGTAACACAATAGTAAAAATTAATAAATATAAAAAGCACTGATCATTTAGTTAGTGGAAGTTTTGGCAACAGGCACTCGGACCCCCATTAATTTACACATTTCATTCCTCGCAGGTTTGACCACATCAACCGGATCATCCCAGTTTGTGTTACTCAAAATTTGCATAACTTCGTCCAAATTTTCAGTATTAAAAACAGCAGAATCTCCATACACTAGTAGCGATTCGTATAAAATAGACGCTGTCGATTTCCTCACATAAGCCTGTCGATGACACAAAAAAATACTCAACTGGACTACAGCCGACTGACAGGCCTCACTTTTGACCTTAACAAAAAAAAAAACAGTCAAGTTAACATTAATACATTAATAGTAATTAATTATTACCTGAACAAACTGCGCCAAAAGATTAATACCATCTATAATTTTATACGCGTCTTTGCACCCCACCAATTCATTCATGGCCAACTTGAGGATTTTTTTACAAAAATCGCTACTCGGGTCATCCGCCAAATGTTGTATACACCCCGAGCTGAAAAGTTTATCCAAAAAACGGAACATCGGGACCACAATTCGGTCATTTTTCCTATTATCCTCAAAAATCCTATAGATAACGTCGGCCAACCTATCAATCTCCCCCACCCCTTTACACTTTTTCTCTCTTGAGATGTAGGCAAAGAGCGACGAACTCGAATTTTTGACCAGAGTTTCGGTCAAACCGCCCACACTGCAAACCAACCCCAACATCACATTGTAGCTAAATTCGGGAAATTGCAACAATTCGACAAATTTCGGGAACGTATCACTCGCCGAATTCCAGTTCAACGTCTCACACTCGGTTTTTTCAAAAATTTTCAACAATTCGTCGTGGTGAGGTATATTCGGGATGGTGGGGTCGCTAAAATTTGAAAATTTTCAAAAATTCGCGCCACATTGACACAATTACTTGTACAGGAAACTGTAAAAAATTCGACCAGCCAATGCGCGCGTCCGGTCGATGCGCTCCACAGCCTGCTGCGCCACCCCGGCTACGATCTGCGTAGTCAAGGCTACGTCGATTGACACTTTGACCTTCAAAAAAATTTTCAAAATACATACTTCTACGACCCGAGCAGTCAA
Source organism: Tribolium castaneum (assembly GCF_031307605.1). Lineage (NCBI taxonomy): Eukaryota > Metazoa > Arthropoda > Insecta > Coleoptera > Tenebrionidae > Tribolium > Tribolium castaneum. The sequence goes on from NC_087400.1 coordinate 8,032,503, forward strand.
AAAATATTGTAAATTATAATTGCAATTTTTTTATTTAATTAATATACCGCGTGTTTCAGTTTGCTATTTGCAATCATGTAATTTTTTTTTAAGTATTACAAGCCATACATTATTGTTCTTGAATCAAATGATGAGATCTTTTGAACAAAATTATCAATGTACTTTTATGATATTTGTCAAAACGATGACTCAATTTCTTTTTAAATTGTGCCCTGTATAATTTTTTGCGTTGTTTTTAAACATGTGTCTCAATATGACAAAATAACAGTAAATAAGAAGAAAAAAAATAAATAAATTATTTTAGATAAAAAGCTAGAAGACAACAATTATTATAGGAATTTTTATTTACTAAACTTCAACTGACAGACAAGCTGTTTTTGACACTTTAAAGTGAAATAATTTTTTTATACATTGTTTTCGTAGACAACTAAGTTTTTCTTGAAACTATTTAGATCACGAAGTTTCTAATGATTAAATATTATTGTAACCCTAATCTAAAGTATGGGATGTCATACATATTTGGAATAAGAACTCAGTTGCCCATCAAATAGTGCAACAAATATACAGGGTGCATTTGAAAAAAAGTTGACAGTCAGAATTTTGACAAGTCATTGTAAAGGTAAAGTGATAATTTTGTTTAATAGATTTCATCAATTCATTTAAGAATATATATGGTTTGTTGTACCTTTAAAAAAAAATAAAAAGTTACAAGGGAACAAATATCAAACTGAAACACCCGGTATACAATATAATAGGTATATAATTTTTTCTACGACCCTACCAGTCATAATAAAAACATTAACAAGTTATAATTTACTATTTTTTGTTGTGAGTGGGTTGTAGAAAAAATAATGTATGCTAACCTTAAAAGCCAGAGTCTGGAGGCCCAACATGGCCGCCTCGCGAACCCATGCGCCCACATCGCCTCTCTTATCCTGCGTATAATCCTTCAAACTGGCCAAAAAAACGTCAAAAATTCGCAAAACATCCGACTTTGCCAAATCTTCGGCCATTGTCACACTCAATGAGGTCAAAGCCTTGATAGAATCTCGGCGACTTTCTGCCCATTTGACCGTCAATGGACTCGCTTGACTCGTGGCAATTAGCGAGTCAATGATAGCCCCCAATTGGGGCTCCAACACAAATTTCGGGAGGGCCCCCAAAGCCAAGGCGTGCCCCATTCGGACCTCCTGTTGACTCGTTTTTTGCAACTCTTCGATATATCCTTTAACCAAACTTTCGCAATTTTGATTGGCGTAATAACGACTCAAGACAGTTGGTAGCGCCTTAATTGCGTTTGTTTGGATGTTGGTGACATTGTATGCGATACATTCGTTGATCAAGTTGAGCCAATCGTCTGGAATGATTGGTCAAGTGGGGCAGTAGGCGTGGCTACGCTTACCTGTCACACTCCCATTGGTGAATTCGAGCGACGCCATGGCACACTTCTCGATAAAATCGCAACACGCCGTTCGCATTAATTCGCCTCCTAAGCCTCGGAAGTAGAATTTTTGCCGAAATTCCGGAACCAAGTTTGCGATTTTATCAAGATGGCCGGCTAGGATCGACTTGTCGCCAGTTAAAGCCAAGGCATGGATGATTTCGCCGATGGCCAATACGGAGCCATGGCGGGCATTCAAATCAATGCTAGTGCTTCTGTCGAACAAGGTTGGTAACACTTTTGTTACCATATATTCAGGCGCCTTCGATCAAACAATCAAACAATTGAAGGAGATGACAAAATCTTACTTTTGGTGTCAAATTATGCAAAGCTTTGGCTGTCAATTCCCGAATGACGCAATCCCAGTGGTCGACTTTTCGGCCAACTAGATGGTCGATCATTGGGATGGTGTATTCGCCGAATTGGGCGATGTACGGACTTATGGTCAAGTAGGCGTTGTTTCGCACACTGACAGTGAAAAAGTCAGCAACTGTCAAAATGTCAATTCCGTACGGGAATGTTCCTTGACGTCCGACGTTTTCTTGAAAGGCGGCAGAGGCCGCTCGTCGACAATTGATCTGAAGTTTGGACCAATCACAAAGAAGATAACCCAAAAGTACAACTGCATTTTGTCAAAGTCAAAAACCCTCCGTTTTTGACACTAAACCGCGACTTTTTACATTGTCAAAACATGATAAATGCCAAAAAAAAAGACAAAATATGAAAGACTGAGCGGAAATTCATTGATTTTCAGTAATATAAAAGAAAAAAGCCGCTGTCACTATCAAAAACAGATGATAGCACCAGACAAGTGAGTGAGCGCAAAAAAAAGAAAAAAAAATAGTTTGATTTTCTATCATTGTCAAAACCACAGTACGATAAATTGATAGAATCCAGTAGCTTAGATCCTTACCTCTCTGTCGAAACAAGCGACGATCAACAAATTCGCAGCTATCTGATTAACAAAAGGTTTTAAAACATCCTTATCATAGGCCCTTGCAAAGGCCCAACACACATAACACGCTGCATCCCTTATATGTGATCCTACAGAGGAATATCCTCTCGGTTCATCATAGACCAACGCCTTAAGTACAACCGGTACCACCTCCGGTAACCGTTTCGGTAGCAACAAGCCCCTCCTCCCCAATTCAGCCAATGCCAAACAGCCGCCATGCCACGCCCCATCCCCCTCTCTCGGACTAAACAACTCCAAAACCGAACCGACCACTTCATCGGCCAGTTCTTGAGGTAACCGACCGGTTACCCGGCCTACTCCCTTTGCAGCCGACCATCGCACAATCCCATCACAACTCCTCAAACCGTTAATTAACTGGTCTATAACCTCCTCGACTTCATCAGGAACCTCAATATTATCTTCTGGGAGGGGTTCTTGCGTGTCGTGAGAGGAGGTGGTACCATCACCCCCACTTAAATTCGCAGCCAATGAACGATTGCCGCGTTTGTAGCGCCAAGCGGCCACTTTGGGAGGTAGAAACGTCAAACCTATTCTTTGGACGATTTTATAGACAAGTTTTTGGACGTTGGTACCGGAATTATGTTTTATTTCGTCACGGATTATCCATTGGAGGAGGGGACGGGCATGAGGGAGTAAATCGTCGCGTTTTCCGGTTTTCAAAATCATGGCGATTGAGGCTAAAGTTCCTTGTTTTGTGAAAATAGTACTCTCGGAGGAGGTACTTTCAACCATTGACCACTCGATGTAAGACAATAGGTGCTCCTGTTTGACGTCATTTCTAAAAACAGGGACGGCTGTGTCACAAGAAGCGCCATCTTGTGGCCAAACAAAGGGGAAAGTGACAGTTGGAAGACCAAATTTAGTTAAGTGTGACTTGTATTTTACGTATGATTAAAAAGATTAAAGGCAAAAAGTTATACGTTTGTCAAGAATTTTAGAATTTCTTAGATGAATAAAAAAGAACAAGAAAACTAGATAAAAATACAAAAAAACACAAAAAATCTTCATATTTCAGTCAGGATTCATAAACTATTTTAATATTTTGTAAAAAAATATAATATAGTACTTAGAGCCATAACCAGTTACATTATTTCCCAACTCGACAAAAACAGATTAAAAAACAGTAGCTAGAATAATCTGAAAAATTGCTTGGTTGGTATAAGAAGCCACAAATTTAATTTTCTTATAATTTAAATTCCAAAATTTAATTCTTTAGAACCCGATTTTTTTTCCAAATGAGATTTTAGAGTATTACAGACCTGGGCAATGTGTGATAGCTCCCAGGATTTCGTTCCAAAATATCAACCAAAACTGTTCGAAGAAATTCATCTCCTGGATTATATACTTTTTTTTGACAAAATCAATATTAAAATAAATTAAAACTGAGTTTTTTTAAGTGACAGAAAGCACTTTTGAAAAAGTGAGGTAGTGGTCGTAAACAAGCGCCATCTGTTTGTTAAGCAAAGCGTGAAAGGAGGCCTTAAGAGACAAAGGGCGGGAAATTTGAAAAAGTGAAGTTATAATTTTTTTCACTTACCTTGTGATAAAACGCGACGAGAGATAAGCCGCAGCGTCCCTGCACTTATCAGGAACCACAATATATTTCTTGATAATGTCCAAAACCCTACACATCACTGTTTTCTTCTCTTTCTCGCTTTCATCATTTGCATCAAATCGTGATAAGTGAAACGGAATCATGACAATTATTGATAACCACAACAATAGTACATATCTAGTGGTCCAAGTGATTGAATCATCACAGTCTTGTGATTCTAAAAGTCTTAAAACGGCTTCAAAATCTGAAACCTGAAATCTTCATTTAAAGCCTGCCTAGGGCCCCCCTACCTCATGTGGAAGATGCCTGACTATCACTTTGTACCCCCTCACGTTAACAAACACGAACATATACTTAAAAACTTCGTGTTTCAAGTCCATACTGGAGCCCCCATCTCGTACGATATTGATACATTTTTCCAAAAGGTGGTCAATATGGGGGTCCAGCAAGTGGGGCTGTTCTTTATACTGACCAATGATGAAGCTAAAACGCTCGTACGCCTTCTCATTGAGGGCTTTATCCGAATAAATGGATTTAAGGGTGTCTATCATTTCTGAAACTTCGGTCGCTTCGACGAACAATTCAAGGGCGCAGCCAAGACCGAAAGGCTCCTCTTCCATATCTGAAGGCTTGTTTTTTTCACTTGTTGACATGTTTTTGCGATAAAAAGGTCTTTTGTTTACAGATGTCACGAAAAATTAGAAATTGTGAGGTTAAGTTTCGACTACTGTTTTACTGGTTGCAGGACAATGGGCGCATGTTGCTAGCAAAACCTGGATTTTTTTTTTAATTATTTATTCAAAGCACAATTAAAAGACACTTTTTTTGTACATTTTGTTTCTGTGTATTTTGTGGCTAAAAATACTGTTTTTTTATGTTTGGAACTTAGAAAAAATGATTGTTAAATGAGGGCAATAAAATATTAACATTTTTTTTCAACGCTTGAAAGAATCCGTTAATTATTTAGCGAGTTTATGAGTTACTTAATTAAAGGGTGATCTCTCACCTTATCAAATTTTAATTTCGTTTGTTTTTCTTCATTGTTTGACGTTATAATTACTATATCCGAAATTAGAAAGCTATTTTTTAGCTGAGAGGATTTGTGAATTGGACGGAAATAATTCAAAGTTTTATCTCCACAAGGCTTAAAAATTAGAGTAATCACGGAACTTAATTAAAACGGAACAGTGTTTGCTCTTGTTGACGCAATATGTAAAAGTTTTTCTAATTATTAATTTAGTATTTAGATTTCCAAGGAAATATGTTTAAGGACAGTTTAAAAAATATGTGTAAGCCATTGAGGAAAAAATGTAGAATATTTCCAGTTTTTCACATTTTAATGCTTACATTTATTCATTAGTCAGTTTTAATTTAGGCTGTATCTAAGCTAAATTCAGAATATCTTGTAGTTTTAGCAAATAAACGACTTTTAGTTAAAGCATGTAGATAATATACAGAGTGCTAAAACGCAAAAAGTTAAATAACTAATTTTTTTCAAAGGGAACAACCTGTATTTTTTTCATGTATTGATAGCATTTTTGATAAGTTTTCTAACGGTATGCAGTTTGCATAGCAAATTTAAAATATTTCTCGAGATTTTTGAAAAAAAAAGATTTTTTTACAAGAAAATTTGTTATCTTAGAATCTGATAAGTCAAATGGTAATTTATTTTTTATATGTACTAATGTGACTAATTACATTAGCAAACTAATTATTACCTGATATATAAATGAATTTTGCTGATCAAGAATTTATAATAAAATAAATAAAAAAATAAAAAAAACACTAAGAAATGTTTCAAATTTGTTGAACAAACCGCATATCATTAGAAAGCTTATAAAAAAGCTATTCATACGTATAAAAAATTAATGGTGTTCAATTTGAAAAAAAAATGAGTTATCCAACTTTTTGCGTTTTGGCACACCTGTACATTATCTAAATGTTTCAAGTAAAAGTCGACTATTACTAAAACTATAGGGTATTCTGAGTTTTTCCGTTGCAAATTTTTCGAAAAATATTTATAGCCGATTTCGCAATGATTTTAAAAAAAATTTTTTTTTATAACGAAAAGTTGAATAATTTTGAAACGAACAAAGATAGACCCATAATAGTTTCTATAAAGTTACATTATTTTTTTACGTAGATTCCAATTATGCAAAAAAATATTGAGTGTTCGATTTAAAAAAAATGTAACTTTGATTCACCACTCTGTATACAACACCATGTGTACAATAAAAAAAATTTTGGTTTGTGGACTTTAAGTCGATCTATCGGAAAGTGAAAACGATATAGCAATATTACAAATAATAAAAAACCCTGGGTGACCCTGGGTCACCCTCTATTTTTTTTAAATAATTAAAAATAAAGTGTTGGCATTTGAAAATATTTAGTTCGATTTTCATCAAATTTAAAAAATAACATGTATTTCTTAAAAAATAATTAATGATTAACAAACAGTTACAGAATTAGGCAAAAATGCAAAAAGTAATATTTATAGATAGTAAAAAAATTGCAAAAGTAATCGGTTTTTAAGTTCTGAGAAACATATCTTCCTGGAAAACGCAACAATTATTTCATAAATAATAAATTAATAGTTGCAGAAAGCGCAAGCGTCTTTTCCTCATTAAAACGTTTCCTCAATTCAGCAGAATCCATTTGCAAGATGAACTTGCAAAAATTGGACCCTTTAGAGGGTTTCAAACCAACAATTTCGATGCTCAAAATTTTCTCGGTATGGAATTCAAGTAACATGTTTTACAAAATTTACAAAAATGTCACCACCTTATCACTTGCAATTACTTACACCTGTGTGATGATTTGTGTCGTTGTTAACTTCAATGTGAGTGAAATCAACGAAAATTTCTACTACATTCCGGCCCTTTCTACTGCACCCTTCAAATTGGTGATTTTTCAAAAAAGTTTCAAAAAAATCCAAAATTTGCTTTTTCTGCTGCAATCGCAATACACGAAGATTCGAAGCGAAAAACAGGCGAAAATGGTGGAGGATTCAGTCGTTTTGTCCAAAAGAGTGGTGAAAGTTTTTGCCGTTTTGGTGGTACCTACTTGTGTGGGTTTGTTTGGGATGCCCCTCCTTAAGGATGAAATTAAATTGCCTTTGATTATCTGGATTCCGTTCGATTATCACGAACCGGTCGTTTTTGGTTTAGTTTATTTCGTGATTTCGTTTTCTGGGTCGTTTACAGCTTATATTAACATTGGAACTGATACTTTTTTCTACAACTGCTTGATCCAAATTGAAACTCAGTGCAATATTTTGAGCGATACGTTGAGGAATTTGCACGAATTTGGGCGATTTGAAGCCGAAATTCACACGATTTTGATCGAATGTATCGAACAATACAAGACAATTTTAAAGTAAGTAAAATAATAAAAAAAATTTTTTCTGAGATTAATTGTAGGTTTACGAAAATATTATCTAAAACCTACCAAGGGATTTTAAGTGTGCAATTTATTTGCTCCCTTCTGTCTCTTTGTTTAACAATGTATCGCATGTCTTTGGTAAAATATTTTTTTTTGATTTTCAAAAAAAATTTTTTTTTGATTGTAAGGCCGACCCTGGAAGTGAGGAATTTTTGAGGTACTTTGTGTTCCAATGGGGCGTTTTGCCGGAAATTTTCCTTTATTGTTACTTCGGGCATCGAGTCCTCGACAGCGTAATTAATAATTTAATCACCAGCCCTAGATAATTTTGATTTTAGACCAAAAATTTGTATTACTCGACTTATGAACTACAATGGTACAACACTTCGGCAAAATTTAAGACCAATTTGTTGATTTTCATGGGCCAAATTCAAAACCCGATCGTGATTTACGTCGCTGGGATTTTTTCACTTGATTTGGAAACCTTCAAAAAAGTGAGGATTTTTCGAAAATTGAAAAAAAAGAACCGTTTTTTTTTTGGTAGATAATGCAGAAAGCTTGGAGTTTCTTCACCGCGTTGCGAAACATTCACGAGCAATAATAATAATTGTTGCACATTTACAAACACAAAATAAATAGTTTTTGAAGCATTTTACTTATTTTGTTTCATTCATATTTGTCCTGGACGATTAATTAAATAATTACGTAAGACATGTCTGCTACGTAATTATGTAGTAAATTATAAATCACGAATTGATTTATTCGTGTGGTAAAAGCGTTTTAAATTTATTATTTGCAATTAAAAATTAATTAAATAATTACCCTTACTTGCAAATCAAGAGAGCAACGTTGCGAGTGACGTGTGTGAATACTTAAATCTTATAATACATTTATCAGTCACAATGAAATTGTTTTTTAGATTCAACCTATTTTTTATTTCTCCTGTTGTTGCACTTTTATTGTCGCTCAGTATAATTTAAATCTATATAGAAGTACAGTGGAAAGCAAAAATAATGTCGCAGTGTGTATAAATATATTATTGCTTGAAACTTGAACAAATCTTCCATTCTGTCTGTTATAAATAAGTTTGTAATTACAATAAGCAAATGACAGAGTAATAAAGCAGAAAATTAAAAGGTAAAAGTTATAAAATCGTTTATTAAAAATTAATATATTTGAATTGTAAAAGAAGTATTAGTCAGAGAATTATGAAAAATAAATAACTTTGATATAAATCAGAATTCGATTATTTTTAGCTCAAAGTTACATAATCCATGCAATAGTGCGGAAACTCTTTTCTTATTTAGAAGAAAATTAATTAAAACAATTAAAAAAGTAAGTACAAATTGATTATTTACAAGTAGTGTTGAGACCATTTCTGAAATTCGAATATACAGAATATGGGCCATTACTTTTGTACACAACTGTACTGTTTTATTATTTTTAAACCTTTTAATTATTCCAATTACAAGTGAAAAAATATTTTTTTAATAATAATCGAAAATTGTAGAACAATTCACTCATGCCATTATTTTTTAAACAGCTGCACTGGTTTGTGTGAGAAGTATCAGCTTCAGTAATTATCACAATCGGCGTTTTCTCCCACGTCAAAACACTTTTAACTCTATAACTTATAACACTTACAACTCTATATAACTTATAACTACTGTAATTATAAATTCAAATGATCAATGGTATTTTTGAAGAAAAGTCTGAGACATTTTTTATGTGAGCGACAGTACTTGTTATAGTACAAAAAACCAGGTTCAGAGACCTGTAGATATAATTTTCTAGTGATAATAATTTTATCCCTAATCTGAGAATTTTCTAAATTTTTAAAATTATCTTTTGTCATGCGTCATGAAAGCCATGATTGTCTAATCTGTTTTGGAAAATAAATAAAACCCCCAAAGTTTTTTTAGTTAATTTGGTCACAAATAGCCAGTTTGAAACATAATAAGGTATTATTTACGCTATTATTTTATTAAAAACGTTCAAACTTTTGAATTTTGGAGTAAAAAAACACATACCTAATACTACCGACTGTGTCAATTGGATTTGCAAAAACAATAAAATGTTGCATTTAAATTTTTTAATTAATTAATTTCAGTTCATTTAAACCAATTTTAATTTTTTTATTGTAAAAATTAAGTTTTTTCCAATTTTTTTTAAACTGGCTGAATTATCAACACATTTGTTCGGTTTATCTATTTTGAGCAAAATTTCGTCAAAAATAAGACAAAAAAACAAAAACTTGTTTATAGATAATTTTATATTTACTGTTTGATTTTTTTATTTTAACATGACGTTTATATTTTACATTTTAAGGTTTTTTGCGAGATTTTACTAAAACAGGCCAAAGAGTTTTAAAATTTTATGTAGTTTAACACTAAATCGGATTAAGTAGCCAAAATGTTGTTAGATAATACTACTGACTGCGCCATTTAGGTTTGAAAAAACCATACAATTGCAAATCATAGCCTCATTGATTTACCTTGTATTCACAGGATGTTGAAAAAGTAGATGTAGAAGTTTAAAACATTATAATTATCACATATTTCAATCGATTTTCAAACTAAAAATTTTGTTAAAATGGGCTAAAAAAATTGGTATGTTTGCCCGATTTAGTTCGTTTTGAGCGAAATGTTGTGAAAAATAAAATAATTGCGTCGAAAATGATCTTATTTCCGTGTTTGTAAGTGTCTTGAGGTGAAATTTTGCAAAAAATAAAAAAAAACTTTTTTTGATTTGTTTTCGAACCGAATTTTAAAGTTTTTTGCGAGCATTTGTTAAAATAAATCAAAAAATGCTAAGCAATTGTTTCATTTAATTATACAGAGTGGAATTTTTAAGTGGAATAAAATTCATAACTAGGATGTAGGCAATTTTTGTAAAAATTTCAGAAATAGATTGCTTTTCGTTTTTTCTTGCCCATCATTTAGTGGATCTTGTTTTTGTTTATTTGCTGTAGAAACTGCACAGCCATCTCCAACTTTTTTTTTTCAAATGTAACGGTATCTCAAGTGTTACCTCATGTGAGCACTTTGCAAGGAATACAACGCACTCTTTGTTTTCAGAATATTTCCATAGCCTACGCGATGAAAAAATTAAATTAATTAAAAAATAAAACAGTTCAATTTTTGATTTTCTTTGCACATCATTTGGTGCATGCGGTTTTTATTTATGTTTTCAAAAATGCCTAGCCACCTTTAACCTTTTTTTCAAATGTAACGGTATGCCAAGTGTGACCTTATATGAAAGAGCATTTTGCAAGGAATACAACGCACTCTTTGTTTTCTGAATATTTCCAAAGCCTACGTGATAAAAAATGAAAACCAATTTTTAAAAGTTGAAATTAGGCAAATCACACCAGAAATGTTGCAAAATGTTAGAAATTCATGCTACTATCGTTATGTTATTTTCCAGGAGAAAACGGTGTCAATTTTGAACAATTGTTGCATTAAATAATGTTCAACTAATAAAATTGGTTTTTATTTTTTTATCACGTAGGCTTTGAAAAAATTTAAAAAACAAAAAAACAAGTGCGTTGTAATGCTTGCGAAAAGGTTTTTAAAAAGTTAGAGGTGGCTGTGCATTTCTGACAACAGTTAAACAAAAACCATATGCACCAAATAGTAGGCAAGGAAAAATAAAAATTGACCTGTTTCGGGAATTTTCACCAAAATCGGCTAAATCAAAGTTATTAATTTTATTCCAGTTAAAAATTCCACACTGTATATGGTTCAGTTAAACTATTTTTCAATGATTTGAACGGTTCAAACATAAACATAATACTACCGACTGCGCCAATTATGACAAAAAATGTCTTTTATGTTGTAAAAAGTAAGGCTAAATATTGAAATTAAGGTTTCTTTAGCTCATTTTATTCGAATTATCCCATTCTTAAATAGATTTTGTCAAAAATACTCCAAAAAAGCAACTCAAACAACTTGGCCAAAATTCGTTGTATTTTTAATCTTTTCAAGCTTTCAGCATAATAATATCGGTACTATTTAATAATATATTTAATAATATATTTAATAAGTATTAACTAATCAGCACCTTTTCCAACCTCATTCAATATTTCTCAAATCAATTAGTGATGAAACAAATTATTCCTTCGTGTAATTCCTACATAAAACATGAACCCAAATACAAATTTAATCACCCTAGAGCGCAAGCCCTAATTTTTACAAGTTTGCGACCTATAAAAGCCATCATTCCTCCACTATTTTGCCAAAACGAAAAATGAAAGCCTTCAGCTTCAACATAAAGCTGTTCCAAATTTTTGGCCAGTGGTGTTACGAAAACGAATCCTTTTACAAAATCTACAAATACACAGCGACTGTTCTCCTGTTCCTCGACTGGTTGTTCACAATGATTTTCGTTTTGGTCAACTTTCAGGAAAGTGAGGTCGTTGACAGTCTCTACATTTCGCCCTCCATGACCACATCCATGCTCAAATATGTGATTTTTCGCGTGAATTTCAGCCAAGTTGAGCGCATGTTAAAAATCGTTGAGGAGCAGTATTTGAAGATTGACTCGAGAAGGGTTGGATTTTTGGTCGAACGAGGGACGAAAAGCTCGGTTTTCGTTATTAAGGCGTGTTTTTATTTGGTTATGGCGACTGTAGTGTCGTTAATAACGCAGCCTTTGCTGCAGGAAGATATTGATATTCCGTTGGTGATTTGGTTACCTTTCGATTATCACAGATCGGGGATTTTCGAACTGATTTATGTCTATGTCAGCGTTTCTTATTTGTATTTCGCGTATGTGAATGTTGCCACTGATTGCTTTTTCTATATTTCGGCGATTCAGATTGGAGTTCAGTGCGAAATTGTTGGTTTTATGCTTGAAAATTTGAACGAAATCGCTAAACAAGAGGAGGAAAACGTGAGGAGGTTGTTCCTCAGCTGTGTCACTTATTACAACAATATTTTGGAGTATTTTTAGTAGAAAATTTAATTCGATTAGTTACAGAAAATTTTTTTCAGATGTGTTAAAATAATTTCAGATTGTTACCGAGAAATCCTGATCGTGCAATTTTTTTGTTCATTTGTCGCCCTCTGTATGACAATGTACCAACTATCAATTGTAAGTACATTAACTAAAATTAAAATAATCAATCAATTAATTGAATAGGTTGAGCCTTTCAGTGACGTTTTTTTCAAAATGTGTGTCTTTCAATCGGCCGTAATCTGCGAAATATTCCTCTACTGTTTTTTCGGTGATTTAGTTTTGGAAAAAGTATTTGAAATTTGTGAAAGTCACATTTAAACTGACTTTTGTAGAGTGGTAAATTATTTTACGCCAGTTTTTCGTTTGGTTGGTACAATGGTTCGGCAAAATTTCAGAAAGAGTTGTTAATTTTTATGAATCAGTTGCAAAAACCGATCATTTTTCACGTTGGAAATGTTATTCCAGTCACTTGTGAGACGTTTAAGTCGGTGAGTTTGGTCGTTTTGATTGCTTGGTTTTAGCCTTGATTCGTTTTAGATAATGCAAAAGTCGTGGAGCTTTTTTATTGCTTTGAAAAATACACAAAATCGTTGAAACTGTCAATGTTGTTGTAACGTACTAGTTGTTGTTACTAGTTTTTTCTCACATTTTAAAATTTTTCAGCAAAATACACAACTGGAATCAACTTATCGTTGTCTTCTTATTTAACACTACGCATTTTTCTTTTCATTTTAGTAGTTTGTGTTTCTTTTAAATATTTTTTCGAAATATATTTGTATTTTTATCAATCGTTAGCAGCCAAATTTATGTTAACTTACGTCAAATTTCAGTTTATCTGGTTATTTTACTTAAGAATTGTCTTTTTTCTAAAAATCTTGTACAATTTTTTTAAATAAATTCCCAAAAATAGCAAATTTTAGGAAAATTTTTGAAACTTTTTGACTATATCTTTCGAATGGTTGCTTGTGGTATTTTGTTTCTTGTAGACTTGGGTTCTTAAGGTCATTTTCTTGAATAAAGGCATTTATTATTAATATTACTATTACTATTACTATTACTACTATTACTATTAATTAATCAGAAACATTCAGTTATTTCAAAATAACTTAAATAAGTTGTATAGAGATATAAAAAAAATCATTGAAATCAAGGCTAACCATACAAACGTTTTTTGCCTCCAAAAACCTAAATTTGTAAAAAGATTTACTCTCTTTGGCCAATTTTAGTTTATTTTTTATTTTACATATGGTTTGTTAAGCTTTCGAAACTCTTGCTTGATATTTTTCAAAATTTGAGGTTATCTAATCATTTTAAATAAGGCATTTCTTTCTTTTGCAAAATTATAAAGCATATTTTTGTCAAAAATCGGCAAAAAAAGAAAATAACTTTTGGAAAATTCATAAAAAATAGGTTACCTTTGAAGAGTGGTAAATTATTTTACGCCAGTTTTTTGTTTGGTTGGTACAATGGTTCGGCGAAATTTCAGAAGAAGTTGTTAATTTTTATGAATCAGTTGCAAAAACCGATCATTTTTCACGTTGGGAATGTTATTCCAGTCACCTGTGAGACGTTTAAGTCGGTGAGTTTGGTCGTTTTGATTTTCGTTTGGTTTTAGCTTGATTCGTTCTAGATAATGCAAAAGTCGTGGAGCTTTTTTATTGCTTTGAAAAATACACAAAATCGTTGAAATTGGCAATGTTGTTGTAACGTACTAGTTGTTGTTACTAGTTTTTTCTCACATTTTGAATTTTTCAGCAAAATACACAACTGGAATCAACTTATCGTTGTCTTTTTATTTAACACTACGCATTTTTCCTTTTCATTTTAGTAGTTTGTGTTTCTTCTAAATACTTTTTCGAAATATTTATTTGTATTTTTATCAATCAACTTATCGTTGTCTTCTTATTTTAATATAACAGTACGTATTTTTTCTGTTATTTTAGTAGTTTGTGTTTTTATAAATATTTTTTCGAAATATGTATTCGTATTTTTATCAATCTTTAGAATCGAAATTTATATATTTTATATATATTTTTAAATATATTTTATTTTATTTATATTTTTATTTATTAACTTACGTCAAATTTCAGTTTATCTCGTTATTTTACGTAAGAATTGTCTTTTTTTCTGAAAATCATGTACAATTTTTTTAATAAATTCTCAAAAATAGCTAATTTTAAGAAAATTTTTGAAACTTTCTGACTATATTTTTCGAATGGTTACTTGTGGCATTTTGTTTCTTGTAGACTTGGGTTCTTAAGGTCATTTTCTTGAATAAAGGCTATTTTTATTATTATTATTATTATTATTATTACTTTTAATATTACTATTACTATTACTATTACTATTACTATTACTATTACAATTATTATTTTACGCCAGAAACATTCAATTATTTAAAAATAACTTAAATAAGTTGGATAGAAATAAAACTAACCACACAAACGTTTTTTGCTTCCAAAGACCTAAATTTGTAAAAAGACATACTCTCTTTTGCCCAATTTGAGTTTATTTCTTATTTTACATATGGTTTGTTGAGCTTTCGAAATTCTTGCTTGATATTTTTCAAAATTTGAGCTTATCTTATCATTTTAAATAAGCCATTTCTTTCTTGTGCAAAATTATAAAGCATATATTTGTCAAAAATCGTCAAAAAATAAAATAAATTATGGAAAGTTTTTGACTGAATCAAAATTTGACGATATTTTCCAAACAATTAATTGCAGGCATTTTGTACCTATTTGCAGATTTCGAACTTGTGGATAATTTTATATGGTAAATAATAAAATAATTCCAAAAAGTCGGAAATAAATAGAAAAAGTTACCAATCTAACAATAAACTTCTAGTTTTCTAGAATCTATATTTGTAAATATACATGCCTTTTTTATTAAATGTGGGCTTATCTGGTCATTTCTAATACTCATGTCTTCTATTTTTTAAATATAAAGCATGTTTAAAAAAATTCGTCAAAAAATAACTAATATATAATTATAATAAATAATTTTGAAAACTCTTCTATTGAATCAAACTTTTGACGATATCTTTTTACGTGCTTTTTTTCGAAAAATTTAAATTCATCTGATAAATTGGCATACGTTTTGTCATTAATTTAAAATAAATTAATGTCGAAGGATAATCCAATTGAGGAAATATTTTAACCGAAACGAACTTTATTCCTACTTTTTGTTTTTATTTCATCTGTTTCGTAGTTTTCTTTACTTTTACTTTTCTGTTTATTTTTAGACAACGTTTTTGCATTTTTGACTACATATGTATATTCAAAATTTTAAGTATTTTTTTGTTGTTTTTCTTTTTATTTGTGTTTTGAAACTTAAATAATAAAAATCCAGTCCTTTATATCGACAATTTTTTAACTTCATTTTTGGAAAATTCATAAAAAATTAGGTTACCCTTATTTTTTATTTTAACAGATTTTCAGTATTAAGGCCAAATAAGCAATTTTTGATCGCGTGACGTAGTAGGCCGTGCTATTCCCATTTCAAAACGCGCATGCGCATTCACTGTAAACGCCTACTACTTTTTAGAGTATTTCGATGAATTTCGAACTTCTTCAACGATAGAATGATTAAAAAAGGCCTGGGTGCTGGTTTTCATAATTTGTATCATGTTAATTTTTGCACTTCTTATGTTGTTTATGCTGTGTTTGCTTATTGTCATCACATAATTGCTTACACACACCACTAAAAACACACTAAACGTTAAATGAACATAAACATAACCTAACTTTTGATTTGCGTCTGTTTTTGCGCTTGCGCGTTATTTTGTTACGTCAGGTTAGTGAACCAATCAAAAAGCTAGTGGGCGGTTCTTGGCCTATGACGTCATGATGACTTAAAATTAATTTTTTAGGAATTCTTGCAAATTTTTGGGCATAGATCTCGTAGAAATTGTGTTGTTTTTCTCTGAAGTTTCATTAGGTATAAAATTAACAAAATCTACGATTTGTGGGGTGAGCCCATTGAACGAAATAAGGAATAATTTGAAAGCTCATCCGCGCTGTACAACGTAATAGATTTATTTATTAAAGATCACAAGGCACGGCATTAAAAATTCATTTCATTAATAATTAATTACAATCAAATCTATCAGTTTTCTCTCTGAAATGGTCTCATCACAACCTCACTTATCTGAACCTCTCTCAAACATTTTTTTCCAGTGACAGAACCGCTCTACAACCCATTTGCCTACACAATTCTACTTTTGAAAATTCTGGGAATGTGGAAATACAAAACCGAATCAAACTTTTACAAATGTTATAAACACTTGATGTCCGCTTCGATTTTACTGACTTGCGTTTTCTCACTCTTGTACGCTTACAAAAATTACAAAGACCCTGAAGCAATTTTTTTTATTGCCTATTTGCCTGCAACTTTAACTGTTCCGATGAAATTCGTCATGTTTCCGCTCAATCTTGCTAAAATCAAGCGACTTTTGGACATTTTGGGGCCTGAAAGAGCCATAATTCGGACGCAGAAACAGAAGGTGATTTTGGAAAATTCGCTGCAACTTTCGAGGCAAATTTATCGGATTTTTACGGCATGTTTTGTAAGTGCATCGGCTGGAATTGTGGCGACTCCTTTGTCTATGAGGCGGCAAATTTTGCTGTTTTTGGAGTGGCTGCCGGTGGATTATTCCAAAGATTGTGTTCATTATGGGGTTTTTGTCGGTCTGCTGTATTTTATTTTTCATTTGATTTTGGTTAATGCGGCTGGAGATTTCTTTTTTTATATTTGTGCAATACAAATTGAGGGACGGTTTGACTTAATCAACGATACGCTTCTTAATTTGGAGGAGATTTCGGCACAAAATGAAGACAAATATGAAAGAATGCACCGAATTGTGATCGAATGTGTGCAACAATACAACATAATAATCGAGTGAGTTTTTAATTTTTTTTCCTAACTCAATGTCATAAAAATTGCAACACCAAGAAGGAATTAGAATTTTTTGACGAAATTTGGCACAAATGGTCGATTATTAGCGAGTAATAAATGATTAAAATTTGAACGATTTTAATCAAGTGGCCAGGGGGTTTTTAACTTTTAAGTTCTTTTACCAGCAAGTGATATTCTTCCATTTTTTTGCTTTTCTGACTATCTACAGGGTGCTCAAAAACTGGCGCACCAACTCAGTGGTACGTTATTGGGAAGCACGTGCAGATTACGGGAAAAATGTTGAAAAAATTCCTAAAGTCATATTTTAAAAAATCTGAAGCTACAAACTTATTGTGTTAACTTTTTTAGTTTTCATTATTTTTTAATGTTTTTATGCTTCACACAAGGTAATCGTTCCCTAACAAAACGATGAATAATTATTTTTAAATTTTCTATCAGACTTTAGCAGTTTCTTTAATTTAAAAAATTAAAATTCATCAAAAAAATCACAATGTGTAGATGTGCCAACACTGGGAATTACTTCCTAGGAAACCGTTTCAAAATAATTTATTTTTATTGTTAATCAAATTCTATTGCGATCATGAATGTTAGAAAACGTTGCCACATATCATTTATCTAAAATCCGTTATTTATCAATAACTTTAATACAAAGAATTTTTTACTATTTTTACCTTTATATGTAACCAGTTCTCTACCACACACCATTGAGTTGGTGCGTCAGTTTTTGAGCACGCTGTATATTTTTATGTGTTTTTTTTTAAATTCGGTTAAGGTTTAAGTGTTTCAAAAGCGCAATTAGGTCTGGAGATGACAAAACTAAAATTACTAATTTAAGCAGTTTTGAAAGAAGCATGATTTTTGGACTACAAATAGGGGTTTTTTAATTAGAGAAATTGCTAGTAGTTTGGATAGAAATCGAAGTATCATTAAGCAATGTTATCAGTCATAGACTGTAGAAGGCCCAGGACAGCACGAAAGAGAATTTAATTACTATAATTATAATTTAATAATAATTTATTATTATTATAATTTAATTACAAGACAAATTTTTGCCCAATGGGTGGGTTTAAAGGTCATTTTTATCACTTTGGACTGTTTACCATCGAAATTGGTTAGTTGGACTGTTTCCTTTTGGTTTTTCTTGGTATGGGAGGTATGGGCAAAAACGTATATCTAAGCTTGATCCATCAAACCCTTATTTTGAAACAAAACGTGTTTCGACCATAATGTGGTCAATCTATAAAGTGTATTTCTCACCTGAGGATGACCACTTTGTGGTTGAAACACGTTGTTTTTCCAATTAAAAGTTTTGGTGTGTCAGGTTTAAGCTGTGTTTTTGCTCATTTCTCCCATACCTAGGAAATCCAACAAAAAGCAGTCCAAATGACTTGATTCGATGGTAAATAGTCAGAAGTGAAGTACGACGATCTTCAAACTCAACCATTGCTCAGAAATTTTTCTTCTACTTGAATTATTGCCATTATCCGAAGATAACCATTTTGGACTTCATTGTTTTTTTAAGTCTGCTTCCTTTTCTGCTTTGTCCTGAACCTTTTCTAATCAATGACTGATAACATCGCATAATGGTACTTGGATTTATATTCAAACAAATAGCAATTTCTCTAAATAAAAAAACACCTATTCGTTTCCCAAAAATTGTGCTTCTTTAAAGTTTGTTTAATTGTTGGTAATTTCTTTTTTTTCGTACTCTAGGCATATTTTCGTTTTCAAAACACTTAAAACTAAACGAATTTTTAAAAAAACCTTTAAAAATTGTCAGGAACACAAAAACTTGGAAGAACGACACTTGCTGGTAAAACAGTTTAAGTGTTAAAAACTCCTTTACCACTTGATTAAAAACGTTCAAATTTTAATCTTTTAATACCTGCTAATAGACTAACTTTCTTGATGTTGCACTTTTTATGACACTGGGTATAATTGTTTTATAGATGTTCGAAACTTTTGGTCGATTGTTTTAAAGAAATCCTGATCAATCAACTCATATGCTCCTGTCTTTCTTTAATGTTCACACTGTATCAATTAAATGCGGTAACATTTAGTTATTTTATTGAACACCGATTTATCAAAATTTAAATTTCAGGCCGAACTTTTCTCTCTCAATTTTTTCAGGGTGGTGTTCATTGCTATGGCTTTGGGGAGTGAAATTTTTCTCTTTTGCTTTTTTGGAAACCGATTAATTGTCAAAGTATGTAACAATTAATTAAGTAAAATTTGTAATTAATTTCTTGAAGGGTGAAATTTTGTATTATTCATCTTTCGAGTCTGGATGGTACAAAGCTCCACTCAAAATTCAAAGAGATGTTCTAATTTTTATGCAACAGCTGCAAAAACCGGTCATGATTAATGTTGGAAATATTTTTCCTCTCAACTATGAAACTTTCAAAGGGGTGAGTATTATCAATTTTTTAAGAAGCTGAGATAAAATATCTAAAATTTTTATGAAAGACAAAAAAAATATAATTTGCACTTTGTTTTATATTTTACAAAACGGTTATAGAACTACAAGAAAAATGTAAGAACGGAAATTATAGAAAATTTTATTCTCTTCAACTTAGTTATCTGTTCACTTTTTTTTTAATTTTCAGTCTACATTCTATGTAATTTTCTGATTTTTATGTTTATAACAGAATGATCATTGATCAGTATGTTAAAGGGCGCACCGACAAAAGAGCTTAGCTACAAAACAGCCCACCACTAAAATACTGGGTGTTAAAAAAATGTAACATATTTATGGAGGTAGTAACATGAGATCGAAATTGAACGGAATAAGAGCAGGCTGTGCTTGTGGAATCTTAGCTATAAGTTAAAAATTGATCAAAATTTAAAAATAAATTTTCAAACATTATTAAGCAAAAAAAAAGCTTACATTGTAGAATGCCATTTTCAAACGGGTAAAAAAATTTAATGGAATTTAGTGAAAATATTTAATTGGTGAATGCTTAAAAGAAATTCGAGAGAAATATCTTAATTAAGTATTTAATTACAGTTGGTTGCAGCAAAAACGGAAAACTGAATTTTCTTTAGATTTGAGAATTATAGTTATTTATTGTATAAGAGTCTTACAATGTAATTTATTCCCGCAAAGGTTTAAACACGAGTACAAAGTTCGAGTGTTTAATAAAGGAGATAAAATACATGTAAGATCCGTATGCAATACAATCTTTTATCTACTGTCAGACAATAACGATTTAATCAATATTTTGGAAAATTTTTATTTGATGTTTTGAAGTGACATTTGTCGAATTAATTTTTATTCGGCCAATCACGAAACGATTTTTCTATAAAACCCATGTGTTTTATGGATATTAAAGACGACTCTTATTAGTGGTATTATGACCTGATAATAGATTGGCTGTGGATAAAATTAATTAGACGCCCCCTGGTGTCGACGTTTGACTTTTTCGAAAACAGTAATTTTTAATTTCTGAAAAGTTTCTTCGTTAATTTAATTGATTAACTTAATCATACAATTAAGCACCGAAGTTTTAAAACTAGACAGTACAGCACCACAAACATTGGTAAAAAAATATAATTTACGGAAACTTTAAAATGTTTTTTTTATCTGGCTCAGTAATGCCTCTAATGATAATTTTATTTTTGTACTTATTGTTATAATAATCTACATTTTCATGTTATGACATTTTCTGTTTTTATTGCAATCAACTGTACCACGCGTATTATATTTTGCAAAATTTGATAGAAACAATTAGCGAAAAAGGAAATGTAGTACAAAAAAAGATTAGTGGACGTTTTTCCAAAAGGACTCAAAAAAATATGATGTGGCTAAAGTTATTCACTTTCAAGGCTTGCTCTAATTCAGCTTGATTAAAAAACTAATACAACAGTATTTGTGTTAATACGGTTAATAACAAAATAACGGACTGTTCTAAAAATATAATTATATTTTTATTAGTAGAAAAATATAAAAAGTTACAAAAATAAAAATTATTTAAAAAAGAGTTAAAACAGTGAATAAGATTTGGAATAAGACTAGAAACTAGACAAATCTTTGTCAAATTTTTAATTTTAAATTTATTTTTTTATACCATTTAAAACAACAATTTTGCAGTTATTATTGGGTTATTATTGGGTCGTTTTGTCGCTAGGTTATCTTCTCGAGGGCGTTTTTGTCGGGTCACGTGTTAAAGATATAATGAACAACCAAATTAAGTAGAAAAAAATCAGGAATTATAAAAAATATTAACTCTAAACTCGAAAAATTGTGTTTTGTTTGTTGTGGTTTAAAAATATCATTCCACATCTTAAAGTCGGGGTTCTAACATTTGTCCTATGTAGAATTTAAATTTTGAAATTATTGAATTCAAGTACTCGGATGATTTAAAAAGTTTTCTGCTAGCAAATTAATTGTTATTTGTTCCAGATAATGCAAAAATCGTGGAGTTTCTTCGTGGCTTTGAAAAACACTCAAGAGTTAAGAACCAGAAATTGAACAATTCGCAGTTATTTTACACTAATTTTTATAACACTTAATAGTTGTAAAAATGTGCACTGAATAAAGGAAATTTGCGATCTTATTCTTTGTGTCGTAATTTCTACAGACCGATTTATAAAGAATTATTTGTAAAAAAGCTACTTTTAGTGCTGTCAAATTCGTAAAATAGTGGTGAACTTATATTCAGTTACAAAGTGGTTCAATTTTTAAATAAAAGTTGACGAGTTGACCTTTCAATCACTTTTGCAACTGATTAGACCTTTCAAGTACATTTGTATATTTTATTTAAAATTTGAACACACGCGTATGTTAAATCGTTCCATTCAAGCTGCAATTACTTGTGTCTATTTTAAATAAATTTGTAATTATGATAAGCAAATGACAGAGTAAGAATGTAGAAAATTAAAAGGTAAAAGCAATAAAACTGTGTATTAAAAATTAAAATGATTGAAATGAAAAAGAAGTATTTAATAAGAGTGTAATGTTTAATAAATAACTTTGATATAAATCAGAATTCGATTATTTTTAAGCCCAATCTTGGATAAACCTTGCTGTAGTTCGGAAACTGTTTTGTTCTTTTTAGAACAGTTAAGAGGATTGGAAAAGTAAGTACGTAAATTTAGTTGAGACCATTTCTAAAGTTGCGCTTTAAATAACTTCTGGATTTTTTATTTTGATTTAAATTCACCAAAAATTATTTGTTGCCAATTTTTTAAATCATTGCTTGATTTCTAATAATTTATAACCAATACTGAAATTAATTTGATAAATTTATTATTATTAGAAAAGTGATTATTTAAAAATCTTTTGATTCAAAATGGCTTCAGTATTGTCTTTGACTGGATATTTTTTGGTAAAATTATTTTTATGTTTGTACTCAAATTTTTCGCATGTTTTTGACATTTTAACGAAAAGTAGGTACGTTTGGATTTTCTTGTTTAATCCTCTTGGAGTAGAATTTTCAATAAACCTGAAACATGCGTTTTTTATTTTTAGACGAGCGCTCAAATATCAATTTTCTTGGTTATAATTTTGAAAATGACAGATTTTTATATTTAAACCTCTTCGGGGTAAAACTTTCAAAATTCAGGAACACGTCTTTTTTAATTTTTAATCAAAAAATCAAATACCATTTTTTATGAATACAGCTTCAAAATAATAACGATTTTTTATGTTTAACTCTGTTTGGGGATGGAATTTTTTAAAATAATAAAATACTTGTTACTTTATTTTTCACCGAATGCCCAAATACCAATTTTTATAGATATCAGTTAAAATATGACAGATTTTGATATTTCACCCTTTTGGGGTGGTATTTTAAAAAAATTAAACACGTGTTTCTTTATTTTTTACCGACTGCCGAAATACCAATTTTCATAAATATAAGTTTAAAAATGACGGATTTTTATATTTAACCTCCTTAGGGGTAGAAATTTCAAATGTTCTTAAACACAAGTTCTTCATCTTTAACCGAAAACTCAAGTACCAATTGCCAGGATACAAATTAAAAATTACGGATTTTTATACAAATTCCAACCCTTGATCAACCCCTTTGGGGTAAGTATTTCCAACTAAAACAGTGTTTCTTTACTTTTCACTGAAAGTCCAAATACCAACTTTAATTAATGTAAATTCAAAAGTTTCGAATTTTTCTACAAATTTTATTACGCCATTTAATCCTATTAGGGGCTGATTTTCCGGGAATTTTGAAACACGTCTTTTTTCTTTTTTAACCGAAAGTCCAAATACTAATTTTCAAGAATATAACTTTAAAAATGACGGATTTTTATTCTAATTTTAACACCCCATTTAACCTTTTTAGGAGGTGATTTTCCAAAAATCCTTTCTTAGTACATGCCTACGTTATAAAAGCTACTTGTGAAAATTTCAGGTTTCTATACTTAGCCGTTTAGACTGAGCGTTGATATGTCAGGACAAGCAATTTTATTTCTTTAAATTTTTTTTTGCAGTTTTTAGGTTTGTTTCCCATTTAGTATACTTTTCTATTTTTTTGTAGTACTTTTCCTGTTTTTTTCATTCGTAAATTCAATTTTATTTTTTGCAATCTTTCCTCACTTTTTTCTTATAAATTTTCTCGTTGATTTTTTTATATTTTCTCGAATCTTATTACAGATACGGTGATTCTTTGTAAAAAAATAAAACTTTTTGTTTCTAAATCCAGCAAAGAAAAGGCTATAATTTGCCCACTTAACCACTTTTCTATAATTAAACGAAACACGGAATAATTTGAAAGCTCATTCTTTCCCTACAACGTAATAGATTTATTTATTAAAGATCACAAGCCACGGCAT
Organism: Tribolium castaneum; assembly: GCF_031307605.1. Taxonomy (NCBI): domain Eukaryota; kingdom Metazoa; phylum Arthropoda; class Insecta; order Coleoptera; family Tenebrionidae; genus Tribolium; species Tribolium castaneum. The sequence continues at coordinate 8,056,518 of NC_087400.1, forward strand.
TAAAAATTCATCTCATTAATAAATCACCCTCAAATTCAACATCAGTATTTCCCCCGAAATGGTCTCAACACCACTCACAAACCCTCTTTTCTCAGTGGCAAAGCTAAACGCCTTCAAAAACACAACACTTCTCCTGAAGATCGTTGGAATGTGGAAATTCAAAACCGAATCAATCTTCTACAAAATCTACAAACACGTGATGGTCCTTCACGCTTCTTTCGCCTGCGTTTTGTCATTTTTGTACGCTCTTAAAAAATACAAAGACCCCGAAGCGATTTTCTTCATCTCTTATCTCCCAGCGATTTTCACTGTTCCAATCAAACTGGTCATGTTTCCAATCAATTCGGGGAAAATCAAGCAGCTTTTGGAGCTTTTGGCGGCGGAAAAAGCCATCATCAGGTCCGCACAACAGGAGGAAATTCTGGAGAATGCGATGAAGCTTTCGAGGCAAATTTTTAATCTGTTTGGGGGAAGTTTTGTAGCTGCAGCCATCGTGATTTTGGTGACTCCTCTAAGTGTGAGGAGCCATGTTATGATGTATTATGAGTGGTTTCCGGTGGATTATTCCAAAGATTCGGTTTATTACGGGATTTTTGGAGGGTCTCTCTACTTTTTGCTGCATTTGATTGCGGTTAATGCAGCTGGTGATTTTTTCTTCTACATTTCTGCGATTCAAATTGAGGGACGATTTGATTTGATCGTTGATACGTTTCTGAATTTGGACGAGATTTCGGCACGGGATGGAAATTCGACGAAATATGAAAGAATGCACGAGATTGTAATCGAGTGTGTGCAACAATACAACATAATAATCGAGTAAGTTTTTTAAAAAAAATTTTTTCCCAATAAATTTTTTTTTACAGATGTTCCAAATTACTGATCGATTGTTTTAAAGAAATCCTAATCAATCAACTTATTTGTTCCTGCCTGTCTTTGATGTTCTCAATGTATCAATTAAATGCGGTAAAAATCATTTGTCACAGGGAAAAAAAAATTAAAACGACGAAGTTTCAGGCTGAACCGCTCTCTCTTAACTTTTTCAGGATTATTTTCTACGCCATTGCAATGGGAAGTGAAATTTTTCTCTTCTGTTTTTTCGGAAACCGATTGATTGTTAAAGTAGGTAACAATGAACTAACCAAATTCTAAATCACTTGCTTTAAGGGTGAAATTTTGTATTATTCAACGTTTGCATCAGGATGGTACGATGCTCCTCTCAAAATTCAGAAAGATTTGTTAATTTTTATGCAACAGCTGCAAAAACCGGTCATGATTAACGTTGGCAACATTTTTCCGCTTAATTATGACACTTTCAAAGGGGTGAGGGTACAAACAAATAAATCATTATTATTTTTTCTTTTTCAGATAATGCAAAAATCGTGGAGCTTTTTCGTGGCCTTGAAAAATACTCAAGATTTGAGATCAAAAAATTGACGTTGTTGCCTTACTTTGTATAACACTTAGTTGTGAAAAATGCGCACTGAATAAAGTATTTTTATCCACAATTACACTATAATTGGAGTTTTATCCACACTTATGAAGCATACATTTTTTTGGTAAACTTTGAAAGACCATAACTTGATTTTTTCAAATAGCACTTTCTGTATTTTATTACTCAGTATTATTTAGCATCTTATTTTACATCCTTTTCACCTTTTAATTTTTTTTCCAAAAGTTGATAATTTCGGAGCTAACTGGATTTTTCTGAAAAATGCACATAAAATGTTTTGGATACCAACGTAGTGTGCCATGTAAAATAATACATTCTGACATAACATCAAACTGGCGTTTTTTGTACGTGATGTTTTGATTTTGTTGTGAAAATGAATTTTTCATGTAAAGTGCATACAAATCTTATCGAGATATAAACTTTAATTTTGATAAGAAATCTTTAAATAAATATGAAAAAAAATCGACTGCACTACAAGAGAAAATATGCAAGAAAAAATTTCTTGTCAAAATTTTATTAAAATTTATGTCTCGATAAGATTTGTAGGTATGTATTTTACGCAAAAAATACATTTTTACAATAAAATCAAAACGTGACGTACTATAAATGCCATTTCGACATTACTATATCAAAATGTATTGTTTTTCATAGCACGCTACATTAGTTTCCAAGAGATTTTGTGTGCATTTTTCAGAAAAATCAAATTATCTCCTTAACTATCAACTTTTGGAAAAAAACTAAAGAGGTAAAAAAGATGTAAAATTAAACGCTAAATAATAATTAGGAATAAAATACCAGAAGTGCTATTTAAAAATATTATGTTATGGTCCTTCAAAATTTACCAAAATGAATGTGTCACAGCAAGGTGATGTTACAATGCAAATGTATGGCCTTGTCACCAAAAGATACCTCAGATATTTGTTTACCTACAGACAAAGTCTCAACTTGATATCCCCACAACCAAGGGCACTGCGATTTTTTAATTATGTGCCTGCAGTCGCACAAAATTTGAGAAAAAATTAAATAACTTCTGAACGGTTAAAGTAAATTGCAAAAAGTAAACTGATTTATAAAGTCTAGAAAAGTGCACATTTAAATATGTACAAATATACAGGAAGTGCCATTAAAAAAACTATGTTAAAGACTGCACTGTAGAAATGAAACACCCTGTGTAGGGCAAAATAATTTTAGGACGTACATTTTGACTTTCCATTTGCAGTGCCATTTGATTTATTTCGACATCTTTGACAGTGTTGGAGCAATTGAGCATGCCCATAATAATGACGCACCCTGTATAAAAAGACCTATTATCCACTTGTGGAATAATAGTTATTTATTTAACAAGTTTCAATGTAAATCGGACCTTTTATTTCATGAGTGGATTATCAAACGTATAAATAAACCGATTTACACAAAAACGAGTTGAATACAACATTTTACTCTTCGAATTATAATCAAAAGGCTTAAAATTGCTAAATCTTTCAAAATAATCTGACGCTTCGTATTGAGTAATGCCAAACTGTTGTCAAAACTTTCTCACACAGGAAAAACATCAAAAATTTTGACAGTGTCGAAGAATAAAGTAATTTTCCTACTTTGGTTTCACAGATTATTCATTGTGAAACTGAAAGAAAACTAAAACTAAAATAAACAAACAACAAAAATAGAAATTAAAAAAAATAGAATATTACACTCGTTTTATAAGACTTAGTTGTGGCACTCATTCTATTGGAGCACTCCTTCGTCGTGCTCCAAAAGTCGTATAACAATATATTATTTATTCCACTAGTGAAATAATGAAAAAATTAAAATTTAACTTCGATTACTTCTATTTTGTTAATGTGGGTTTACGCCTTCGTGTTTACTCATTTTTGCGTGGATAAAATGTTTTCTAAACCACTTATGTAATAAATATTTATTTTCTGCATGAGTATAAATAAAACGCTGGTAATAATTCCGCTTTATTTAATGAAGTAGAAATAAATCTGATAATAAAAATACAAAACAGTAACACATTAGAGTAACAACTACATACAACAATTAGTCCAAGTATTCACAGTGGCATAAATATATTTACGTTTTTTCTTATTTAAAAGCATAAAAATGTTCACATTATAAAAACATCGTCTTGTTTAACATACAATAGGTGTATTTATATGTTACTAAAGTAACGAGTAACTCAACTTTAGAAAAACTGCACCACCACGTGATTCAACTGTAAGTTAGTCATCTGTACTTAAATCACGCGTTAGTGTCGAAGTACATAGAGTATAATAAAAGTTAACAACATTAGATTCAAGGTTATACAAGTAGACAGCTATAATAGTGATGCTATATAATAGCAAAATTTGGTCATTTTCGTCGCAGCCAACATTATTTATACATTATATACATTTTTAGAACAATTAAATGATATAAAAATACATGAAATCGTTTACTTAAAATAGTTACGTTATCACACAAGAACACATCTTGCCAAATATTAAAATCCTTACACATCCTGGCAGGATTCTCGTAGAGTCAAGAGAGGGGATTTGGCGTTTTTTAATACACAGATTAAGGGCTTGTGAAAAAACGGCGCGGTTTTATTATTTAAGGGACTTTCGGAGATTAGCTGAACAATGAATGATTCAAAAGTTTCGTTCTCTCTTTCCACATGAAAAGCGCTATCTTACAAGGTAGATGCATTTACTAAGTATACTTTTATTTACAACTGCATCAATACAAAAATATTTTAGATAAATTGTGCATCCGCTCCATAAAATTTAATAATACCAATTCCAGTAAATTATCCCGGAGGATGGTTCGGTCGATTTCGTGCCGCTGTTGTGGCCAAAGTTAGGAGCATTCGGTGGATGACAAAAACGAAAATAACTATTGACACTGACAATTTAAAAAAAATAGATTTTTCGTTCTTCTATAGAAAAGTAATAAAGTATAAAAAATGTAATAGATTAAGATTAAGATTAAATACTTACTTCGTTGTGTTAAAAAAATGAAAAATTTTTCCTACTAATAAATTTAAAAAAATGAAAAAAAACAATCTTAAAAAAACTGTTGTAAATATTTACAAAATCCTCAGAAAAAAAAGATATCATTTTACAAGACATAATTGCAAAAAGAATTCTGCTACTAGTGGTGATTTCAGAAAAAAGCTTTCAAGTCTAATCTTTGAAATAACTAAAAGTTGATCAATTAAAGTTCTTTTGGGTGTTGTTTTTGTCATCCTCACGGTATATATCTAATACTCGCCTCTGGCCCTGTCTCGACATCGACCCTAATTCAGCGTGAATTAAGATTGAACTCTTTGGGGAATGGTCGTCCACATTTGAAGAGAAGCCGTTCAAATGAGTGTTTAAATAAAAAAATGAAAAGGAAGTTTTAAAGAAAAACATGAAATAAAATAATTTCTTTACAACAGGATGTTGCTCTTACCTCAAGTCAATTAAACAAATTTGTAAACTATTGTAAAGCTCAATAGCTAGTTTATTATATAAAAAAAGATAAATTTCAAGTCGCATTAACAGTGTGGAATTTTTAACTGGAATAAAATTCATAATTTGGACATAGGCAATGTAAAAATTTCAGAAACAGGTCGCTTTTTGTTTTTTCTTGACAATCATTTGCTGGATATGATTTTTATTTATCTGCTGTCAAAACTGTAGAGCCACCTCTAACTTTTTTTTCAAATGTAACGGTATGTCAAGTGTCACCTTATGTGAAAGATCACTTTGCAGGGAATACAACGCACTCTTTGTTTTTTTAAATATTTCTAAAGCCTACCCGATAAAAAAATGAAAACCAATTTTTATAAGTTGAAATTAGGCCATTTTGAACAATTGTTGCATTAAATAATGTTCAACTTATAAAATTGGTTTTTATTTTTTTATCACGTAGGCTTTGAAAAAATTAAAAAAACAAATAGTGCGTTGTGTTGCTTGCGAAAAGAGCTTTCATACGAGGTGTCACTTGACTTACCATTACATTTGAAAAAAAAAGTTAGAGGTGGCTGTGCATTTTTGACCACAGATAAACAAAAACCATATGCACCAAATAGTAGGCAAGGAAAAATAAAAATTGACCAGTTTTGGGAATTTCCACCAAAATCACCTTAATCAAAGTTATAAAGTATATTCCAGTTAAAAATTCCACTCTGTATAGTACGTTAGCCACAATACCATGAAAACAAATTCAAAAATGTTTACTCTTTGTTTTTTGTTCTAAAACAATGATTTTTTATTTATTATTTTTTCTTAGGACACTGTAAAGATTAAGAATTATTTATAGTTTTCAATCAATCACAATAAAGTTGCGATATATTTTTGCAATTTGCAATTTTGCAATTTTTTAAAATTTTTCAACTAGTTACCGGTATTTAAAATTTAATAACTGATTATTTCATAAATAGTTTAATTAATGGCAAACATCGAATTGTAAATAATTAGGGAAGTGCGGGGCACGTTCGGACGTTTAATTTAAAATAAATGTTTTTAACAGTGTTGACTTTTTTATATTTAAATGTTTCATCGCTTGTCTTAACGATTTCTTCTGCAGTCTGTATTGTTTTTTTCAGAAGTTTTAGCACGATTTGTTTTTTTTTCAGTTTCAATTCGTTCTATAATGACAAATACATGAATTATATAAATAAAAATAATTAAATAAAAATTATGATAATTAATAATTATAATTATTAGAAAATACATTGAATTTTAGTTTGAAAAACTTTGATTTCTTATATTTTACTTTCCGGGCCAACCTATGCCAGAAGATTTAAATTTTTAAAGTCATGTAATAGTAATAAATAAGATAATAATAAACAGAAACAGTATTTAGGACTTATAACCATTTCGTGAAATAAAAATAGTGGCATTTTATTAAAAAAAAATGAGTTAGGTATGGTTGTTTTATCACTATTAATGCAACTCTCATAGGTTTCCAAAAATTAAATAATTAAATGTAAACTTTTTGTATCTAGTGTTTTGTGCCTTTTGTATATTTGCGTGCGTACATTAGGCACATGCCACGTAAAGTTGTGTCAAACACCCTGTATTTGATAAGGCGTAAAGTCGTTAAATTGTTTACTTTAAACTAGACACTTTGAACTTGCTCTAAAGAGCTTCTTCAAACACAACTTGCCATAAAATATATTTGATGTGATAATTCGAGAATCTTTGCATAACATACTAGTTAATATAAACTAGGTATTTTTAATGATGTCACCATAAAGTCGAAATGTAACTGAAATCTCAGCTAAGTTAGTAGGCTTTGTACAAACACATTTTTTGCATAAAATAAATGTATCCATCGAACAATGCCACTTGTTGAAGTTACACGTGCCCCATGCCCGAACTTATCCCGCAGTACCCTACTATTTTTCAAATTATTATTTTTATTTAAACACTTGTTTGAACAGCTTCGTTTTAAGCGCAGACGTCAATTTTGAGTCCAGTTCAACGTTAAGTCATAACAAGTGAGCAATTTCCTACCAGATCACTCAAAAGGACTATCACACTTTACTGATCACGAAAACGAGTCCGCACAGTCCGAAGTTCGGCGCTCGAATTAGCGACGAGGAGGAGGCCAGAGCACTGGCCGCCGTTTTGAGACAGTTCGCGAATTCTTGGTAATCGACCCGTGTTATAGCACAGTAGTGGGTGTGGGCGCAGTTGGCGTCGCAGCCCGTCTGGGGGTTGCTGTACATCCTGACCGCGTTGGCGGTGTAGTACCTGCAACAGTCTGGAGTTAGCAAAGGGAGGAAGAAGCTGCGGTGCGGAACCTGTCGAAGAAGGTGTTGTGGTTGACCGACGTCAGTTTGTCGGCCAGCTGGTGCAGCGAGTTGGGGGTTATTTCCGTGATGCCGTAGTAGGAGCTGAAGTTGTATTCGACCGTCCATTCGGCTTCTCCCTTGGAATTTGAATTAGCGCGAGACAGGTCCAGATAGTATTGGGTGTAGTCTAGCACCTGGAATGTTGGCGAATTTCATTGAAAAGGGGCGGGGATTAATATGAAGGCATTTCTGGAGGCAAGTGAAGTGGAGGAATTGCGCCGAATACTATTCAAATATGCATTGGAGAAAAGGGAGCATTTGAATATGACAAAGGATAAATGAAAGGCGGTTTGCTTGCAAGATTGAAACGACTAAAATATCATTTTTGAATAAATCATAAACCTTAAGAATAGTTTGGTGCGTTTGTATTGCTGGTGCTATTTCTTAAAATAAACTTCCGAAGTTGGGAAATTTTTCAAGATGAGTACTTAAGTCAATCAGATTTTGGACCAAAATGCTCTTTACAAGAATTTCAATACACTTTGCCTGCAAATGCAGGTAGATTATTGTATTTTGTATTGTAATTTTATTTTTGTAATTCCAGTTCCTTACGTGAATCAGTCTGCATGTCAGTTATACAGGGTGAGTCAATAGTGGATTATTTCTGACATGTACTCAGATGCAACCAAAAATACTAATTGCACTTATCACTTGGAGTTTTGCTTAGTTTTTAAAAACATTAATTGAACCAACATTGTTTTTTATCTTTTAAATAATAATAGTCTATAATAAAATGTTAGCAAAACTGTCAAGACAAACTTGATAATACCCAGAACAATGTAACTGAGGATTAATTTTGAATTTTTTTAACGATTACCGATCTGGTCAGCTGCAAAATTAAAAAAAAATCAAAAATAACGCACAATTGACTCACCCTGTGCTTTAAAAAACGGAACTTTTTTTAAGATGAAAATTGATCGACTTTTCATCGTACACGGGTAATGGTTTTTTACTACGTTTACCAAAAACTTGGTTACTACATTGCTCACAGGTTATCCTCAATTTTCTATAAATTTTAGAAAGGCAGTTATACAATGTGTTCAAAAATGGTTATTCATCAAGTTAACTATGGAAATTCAAATTCATGTGCCGCTTTTTCAAAATTTTTCATTTAGCTTTTTACTCATATTTTTGCATTTTTTGGAAAAGTTGTTTCAAAGGTAAAGTTTGTCTTGATTTATGTTTTATTTTTCCATTCGCAGTTTAAATGAAGCGGCACATTACGTTCAAATTTCATAGGTGACTTGATGAACAACCATTTTTGAACACATTGTAGCATCTGCATTGTAGTGCTCTGCTGCATTTATTCTATTTTATGTGATTTTGCTTAGTCCAACTGACTAAATTGTAGTTTTCCGTGTAAATAAAAAAATAAAGGCGTTTTCTAACGTTTTAGCAGTATACAGGGCGTCAGGTAATGGGTTTGCAAAATACTTAGAACATCGTAATCGTGAAATAATTTAGAAAAATTTTAATGACTACCGATTTGGTCAGCTCGAATTAGTATTATTAATGATATATTAAAAATAATTCTGAAATAACCCACTATTGACTCACCCTGTAGAGCCGAAAAAGAAGAGTTATCTTGATTGAGTTCACTGTTAAGTTTAAAAAAAATTGAGATGTTGATTAATTAACCGTCCGTAGTAATTATTGAGGTTAAAATAAGGGAGTTAATTGACTTGTATTTTTTTTAAATCGACGTTTTAAGTTTATTTTAATTTTTATTCATGTCTCAAAAATTAAAATTAGTAGGCATGGATAGACAAAAGTCGTTTGTTATGAAATTTTAAGTTAGAATCTGATGAACACTACCTAGAAAATGGCGGCTTTCATTCCGCTAGAAGTCTGCTACTTCATCAATTTTTTTTTGTGAAATAGTAAAGTTCAGTAAGATGTTGGAGGATGATTAATTTTTTTAGTCTTCGTTTTGTTAATTAGTCTTAAATATTGTAAAAGGTAATTTTTATGCCATTATTATTATTATTATTATTATTACTACTATTATTATTATTATTATAGTTTAATTTTAGAGAAAAAACCAATTGATAGGAATTTAGTGACTTTTTAGGTTCTATATCTTAATTTATATTTTTATGCTACTTTTGTTAATTTTGTTTAAAGTTTTATCGAAGAATATTTTTTTAATAAATCGCATTTTTTGTCCATTTATTCTAATATACCGGATGTCTTTAAAAATCTATTTTTTTCGATACGCTATAACAGTGGCACTTTAGAACCAATATATTAGCTGTTTCAAAACTGTAGAAATGCCAGCGTCACACTTTTTTCGAAAAGTTGGAGTTATAAATTATTCATGCACTTCAAAAAAGTCCAGAGTAAATGTAATTTACAGTCTCAATGAGAGATCTGATGATTAATAACTACATTTTAAATTTGTATTAACCTTATTTAAAAAAATATTCGGTAAAATGCGACGTTGGCATTTTCATAGTTTTGAAATAGTTAATAGATAATTATCAATAAAACTTTTAGGTATGCTGTAATACAATTATACAATGTGTTTTTAAATGATTCTCATCTACTTACATTGGTTTGCATGTAAAAAAAATTGAGCCGCTCTGTTCAATTGAATTTCCTATCAAATAGATGTCAAAACGGTCAGTTGTGAAATTAAGAAATTGTAAATTAATTGATTTTAAAAATTCCGTTTAAATGCAACTAAATTGTTACAATGTGCAAGAAAATACTTTAATTGTCGAAGTATATTTCCGAATTGGAGACTTAATAATTGGAGAATGGTAATATTCGGTGTCTAAGTGCCGGTTATTAATTCTATAAAGCGGTATTTCTGATTTAACATGGGAAATTTACAGACGACTACATAAGAATCATTTAAAAACACATTGTATTATTGGTTCAGGTGACATATTAGATAGTTCAAAACTATAAAAATGCCTACGTCGCATTTTAGCATTTTACCAAATGATTTTTTTTAATTATAAAATTGTAAAATAGTTATTAAAAATTAAATCTCTCATTTAAAGTATAAATTACATTTGCTATTACTTTTTTACAATTTATAACAACTAATTTTGACAGAAAATTGGCTTTTTTATAGTTTTGAAACAGCTAATAGTTACTCAAGTGTGTTTTTAGTAGATATTAGCATCACCTAGAATAATTTTTGAGTATACAGGGGTGTTTGGAATAATTTCACACTTATGTTTTTCTAACTGAAACACCCTACATTTGCATTTTTCGACGTAGCTTTTAATATTGCTAATTTTGACATTGGTTTATTGGTTGATTCTCCTGTTTAGAGGCTTTTTAAAAATATATAATCTACGCAAAAACTAAGACTAAAAAACTTAAGACGTAAAAAAAGTAAATAAAACACTTTTTTGTTTTTGTTTCTCAGAAATTTGTAAAAACAAATGTTTAAAACGAAACGGTATTTGACTCAAAAGTCAATTTAGCAACATTGTAGTATACTATTCAATAGACATTTTTTACAGGCCTTAAAATTTAGTTCTTTTGTCAGCTAAATACCAAACGTAGGTATGTAATCAACTAATCACATACAGCAATGAATAATTAAAACAGTGTGTATACAATTGTCTCTAGTTTATAGAAGAGTATCAATGTTAGTCATTATTATTTTAGAGATATTCCACCGAGCGAGTGTAATATTTCTCCAACTAATAATTATCATAAAATTTTAATGACTTACGCCCTATCCACACAACTTAGTTTTTGCTCAGACGTCGCCACCATATTTTTAAAAAAGTGGCCTTTTTTCGCCGAGATTCGTATTTTCCGAGCCATTTCTTCGCCAAAAATGGCAATCTCCCAAACTTAATAATAATGTTTTCAAGCCGTCTAAAAACCCGTCGGTGTTAATCCATCCGTGTACACCCCGGCGCCACGAAGTCCCCGAAAGTCCGTAAACCATTTTTGAGCGAAAATTTACTCAGCAACTTGCATCATAAAAGCACAACTTTACATTTTAATTCTCTCCCATATGATACAGCACCGTGGTGTCTGTCTCCTTTGTCGTAAAACTTCGACAAGTTCTAAAATCGTCCGCTGGACCGCATCTTAATTAAACTTCCCATTGCCATCATGCGGAAAAATTTTATTACGAGTCGAGCAAATTGGCTTGCTTTGGTGTGTGCGATGAAAAATAAAAATGTGGGACTTGTTATCGAGTTCATTACGGGTCCGGTCCTGGAGAAATCCAAAAGCGTTGCGTCTTGAATAATATAAACGATACCGAAGTTGCGATGGAATTTTACAAGTGTCGTCTACAATCGATATAAACGACGGAAATTCCGAAATCATGCATTATGCAACGTTGTGCTGTTTTTTTCTTCTCGAAGATTATTCTCTGCATATTCGACGCGGGGCGCTTTTATAACGCTTGATGGGGGCGGGGGCGGTTTACGACTTTATTTAAAAGCACTAACATCTAGCCGGCGAAGACCGAACGCGAAAAATGGCGGCGAGTTTCAATCAACTCGATGTGTTTAGGAACTTGATAAAAACTTAAGTAGGAACAAAAATAAAAATTCCGTTATGGAAAAATCAAAGTTGTTTTTAACTTTGAATTTGAATCATCAGCTGGATTTTTTTTCTCGCTTTATTATTGGCCAATTAGTAAACAAATACGCTTTTACAATATCAATAAGGTTACAAACTAAAAATATTTTTATAATGCACAGGGTGTTGTATACAGGGTGGTCAAGCAAAGTTATAACACTCTTTATATTTTTACATAACTAGAATCTACGCAAAAAATAATTTAACTAAATATAAACTATTGTGTGTCTATCTTTTTTCGTTTTGGAATTATTCTACTTTTCGTTATAAATAAGAGCAATTTTTGAAAAATCACTGCAAATTTGCTTATAAATATTTTCCGGCAAATTTGCAACAGAAAAGTTTAGAAGATCTGGTAGTTTTAGCACATAGACGATTTTAAGTTTGAGCACGCAGATAATATACATAGTGTGCCAAAACGCAACAACTTGAATAACTCATTTTTAATTAATTTTTATTAATAGCATTTTTGATAAGTGTTTTAACGGTATGGGGTTTGCACAGCAAAATCAAAATATTTATTTTTAAAGATTTTAAAGATTTAAAGATTTTAAAAAAAAATATTTTTATTACAAAAAATTTTGTTATCACAGAATCTGCTAAGTCAAATGGTAATTTATAAAAAATTTATAAAAAATATGGTAATTAAATAAAAAAAGAAAAAATTTTTTTGGACATTAAAAAATATTTCAAATTTGCTATACAAACCACACATCGTTAGAAAGCTTATAAAAAATGCCATTGATACGTGTAAAGAAATACATGTTGTTCTATTTGTTAATTTACCTGTTAATTTACATTTTAAGAATTTTTTCTTTTTTTTTTTTTGTTATTTTCTCTTTGCCTCTATTTGTATTTTTTGTTATGTAATTTAAACTTTTTGTTATATGCGAGGTTAAGTGGAGTAGCATTAGCTAGACTTCGCCTCCTCAGTTTTTACTTAAATAAAGGCATTTATTATTATTATTATTATTTGAAAAAATGAGTTATTCAACTTTTTGCGTTTTGGCACACTCTGTACATTATCTACATGTTTCAAGTAAAAGTCGACTATTGCTTAAACTACATAGTGTTCTAAGTTTTTCTGTTGCAAATTTTTCGAAAATATTCATAGGCGACATCGCAGTGATTTTTCAAAAATTGTTTTTTTTAATCGAAAAGTTGAATAATTGCTAAACGAAAAGAGATAGACCTATAATAGCTTATATAAAGTTATCATTATTTTTTGCGTAGATTTCAATTATGCAAAAATATATAGGGTGTTATATTAAAAAAAATTCTTTGATTCACCACCCTGTACATAACCCTGTGTACAATAAAAATATTTGTAGTTTTTGAAAGTCGATCTATCGGAAAGTGTAAAGGGTATGGCAATATTTCAAATAATAAAAAAGTTATAAATTGATTACGCAACCCTCGGTCACCCTGTATGTTTTTGGAATAATAGAAAATAAAGTGTTGGCCTTTGAAATCATTAACAAACATTTTTGGAAAAATGTAAAAAGTAATATTTTTAAAAAGTAAAGAAATTGCAAAAGTAATCGGTTTTCAAATTCTGAGAAACATATCTTCTTGGAAAACGCAGCAATTATTTCATAAATAATAAATTAGTAGTTGCAAAAAGCGCGTTACATTAGTAATCAAATTATTACTTCATACATAAATTAATTTTGCTCATCAAGAATTAATAATAAAATAAATAATAAAAGAAAAAAATTTTTGAATACTGAGAAATATTTTAAATTTGCTATACAAACTGCATATTATTAAAGAGTTTATGAAAAATGCTATCGATACGTGTAAAGAAATACATGGTGTTCCATTAAAAAAATGAGTTATTTAACTTTTTGCGTTTTGGCACACCCTGTACATTATCCGCATGCTTCGAGTAAAGGTCGACTACTGCTAAAACTTCAGGGTATTCTGAGTTTTTCTGTGACAAATTGTTCGGAAAATATTCATAGGCGATTTCGCGGTGATTTTTTTAAAATTGTTTTTTTTATAACAAAAATGTTGAATAATTCTGAAACGAAAAGAGATAGGTCCATAATAGTTTATATAAACTTACATTATTTTTTTGCGCAGGATCCAATTATGCAAAAATATATAGGGTGTCTATTTAAAAAATGTAACAACACCCTGTGTACAATAAAAATATTTTTAGTTTGTAGACTTTAAGTCGATCTGTCGGACAGTGAAAACGGCATGACAATATTTCAAATAATAAAAAAGTTATAGACCGATTACGCACCCTTGGGTTACCCTGTATAACATAATGTTTCTATCATGCAGAAGAAAAATAAAAAAATTGATAATTTATTACAGAAAAAACACAAAATATAGTGTAGTTAATATGATAATAACTTTTGTTGTTGGAAGTTACACACTCATAAGTCATAGGTTTTAACTATGGGGCTAAACATGATTTTCTTTGAATATTTTGACTTAAATTCACATAATTTTTAATTGAAACAAAGATGACGCTCCATTTCCAGCCCAATCAATACCCACTTTTAAAGTTAATCCCAATTTGAAATATTCATAAACGCTGAAACTTTCCACCGGAAAACTTTTCAATATTCTTTCGTATACCTACAAGCACAACAACAAAACTCAAGCCCTTGCTCCGTAATAATGCACGACTCAAGTTTTTCCAATCATAATTCGCAACAAACATTATTTTTTCTATTAGTGGCTTCATTAACAATGAAACTCAACATCTCATTAAACGTTGCAACACCAGAATGACGTATCTCTTCGCTTTAATTTTAAATAGCCTGCTTGTTTTGCTTTAAAGCTAATTCTATCCATCTCATCGCATAATTGAAGCACTATCTCGAGTGTATGTGGCGGTAATTATGCAAATATGCATCGTGATAAAGTAGTCGTTTCTTAATTTTGAATAATGCCGCCACCGGGGGCGACTCTATGAATATTTCAGCATTTTTTTCAGACATACTTTATTAAGATTTCGTGATTGATGGAAAAATTACCTGGCCGGTGTCTTTGTCGAATTTATATATCCTCAAGCCGGGGTTGTTGGCGCCGTCTGTGGTCCTTTTCGGGGTTATGGAGGGCGCTAGAAGGGCCCATGACACAGGGCGACCTAAAAACCATTTTTTAAATTATAATCAGTTATTATTATTTTTTTCTTTCTAATTGTGTGTTTTTATACAAAATTTGAAAGTTTGAAAGAAAGTTTTGCTAAATTAATAATAATAGTCTTATTCTTAATTATTTAATTGTAATTATAAGGAAGGGTTGAAAAATTCTGAAAAAAATTTAGATGATTAGAAATACAAAAGTATTTAAGGTTAAAGAGGAATATGTTTTAGTGTGTTTCTAAGCCGTAAGATGGCGCGGAATTTATTTTTCTATTATCTTTTCAAACATTCACTTTTTTTCGAAAGCAAAAGAAAGTTTTGATTATAGAATCTCTACTAAATTTGAGGCAACGTAACAGTATTTTATTTTTTGAATTATTTTTGGAAAAAAATAAAAAAAATTATAATATTTTTTTTAAACGAAGGTAGGGCGACGAATCTCCATTTTTCGCTGATCACAAATATATATTTGTTTTTAAAATTCGATAGCAGGAAAAGTAGTAAAACGCGAATTTTGTAAAATCTTTTGGTCGGGCAGTGAGGAGGGCAGTTCTTGGAAGCAGCTGTATACGTATTAGCCATCAGCAAGATATTTTCAGTTATATAGAAAAAACTCAACTTTAAGTAACTAACAAAAAAATTGTGGGTTTGCTATTTAGGGAGAGAAGCATTTGCCTGTATTTAACGTTTTGGGAAAAGTGGTCTACCCATATTAACAAGCTTTACTAAAAAGTCCTACATAAAATTTTGCATATTTGATAAAAATTAGGGATTCAAAAGGCTGATTTAACCCCGATATCTGAAAGTCATTCGTAATGATTGGTTTTGTCTCTCTTTTATATTTTTTTACATAACTAGTACTAGTATTAAAAAGCTACTTTTTTCTGTATCTTAAAAACTTATAATAATCTCACGTAGAAATCTGCGTTTGCAAAAAATGTTTTATTATTCTCTTTATGCATGTGAATTTTTTCGGATTTTTTTTGCAATTCCATACAATAAAATTATTATCATTGAATTAAAAATACATATTAATAATTGTGTTAATAAAATAAAAATATGAAAACATTAATTAACCAAATTGTCATTTTAAAACAAACGATGCTTAAATTATATTCTGTACAAAAATTTTTGAAAGAAATTTACATACGAGTACCTACATTGAGAAAAAAATTGAATATTTAAAAATAAACGCTAAATTCTGGTGATTATTACGAGTAGTTTTTATTTATTTTGCCAATTTGTCGGATTCCTTTCAGCATTTTCTTAGAATGGGAAGCAGGTATACTTGGACTTCGCTTACAATTTCTACATATTCCCAGAAAATCTTAGGTATTTCAAAGAATTTAATTCCAGAAAAAATTGAATTCAAGGTTATTTGACATTATTTGCTTCTTGCTGAGCTTTTTCAATCTATCATCAGAAATCTTCATGACATCATGACAAAATAATTTTTTTACCGAAAATAAATTAAAATTTAACTTTTGTTTTCCAAAGGGAAAAACAGATTTTGTCGTATTCCAAACTTTTGATATTGATCCATTTTTGAGCAAGAAACACATAAAAATTACTAACAAACACTACTACAAAAATAAAAAAAAACACTGATGTTTAATGCAATATTAAATTCTGTTCAAAAAATTAATAGGATAATTCTGTGTATGAATAATACAAAGATACAGAAACATCGTGTTTCACATCTTCCTGTCTTTAGTTGATCGAGGGTTATTTTGCCCTCTCTACCTCTTACCCCACAGTTGACTGTTGAAGATTCTCGGCGGTAAATTTTGTCAAAGTAAAATGGCGTGTCGTTAAAAACTACTAAAAATTTTATTTGTTTCTTGGACGCATTGTGTTCGTATCATCGCAGTGCATCTTTCTCCTACACGTTTTTTAAAATATTATGAATATTTGTTAAAAATTTTAATAAAAAAATATCAATTTTTTTTTCAAAAAAGTGTTACGTTGTCTCAAATTCTAATTATTTAAAAAACTCAATTCTAATTTTCGATTTAAAATTGGATTACAAATATTGCTAAAAATAGTAAAATAAATTTCGTTACTACTTAGTCTTAAAATGCTGATTTGGTGCAACTATTAGTTTTTGAAGCAGACTCACTCTGTATATTCTTGACAATATAAATTTAAAATGACTGAAGCTTGCATCAGCCTCTAAAATTTTCGACGCATTCTGTTAAATATACAGAGTGAAAACTGTTAAATTTCCATATCCGTGCCTGGATATAAGTTTGATTAAATTTGGTGGCCAAGTTGGCCATAAAAATTCATCTCGTTTCGGAAAGTTATATTCAGCAGCAATCTGTTCTGTCGGCGTTATTATAAAGTCGTTTGTGTTTTCTTGTCGGTTTTTCAGCTGCTGTTAGTAAGAAATCGACATCTAAATGATATCCGATTCCCCTTCTTACTTACAAACTACCACAAAAAGAACATTTTAAGAAAGAAATTGGATCAGTTTTCCCGAGGCGTCAAGTTGCATTCCAATCTTATTTCCAGCAGCTTTGAAAGCACGACTTACCCCACACCATGGTCCGGACTCGTGGAAATTTTCTTATTTAAATCCACCCATCTGTGACACTTAATGAAGTGTCACATTAGTGCAAACTTGCGTTCATTAAGTCGTTGAATTTTTGACAAATTATCCGTGAAAATTAATTTCCCAAACGCGCGCCGGAAAACAAAAGAGTAAATATCGTTGTCGTTTTGTTTGACACGGTAGAAGCGATAATCAAAAGTTCCGGAAATAAAAACTTTTTAAACCACTTTATAACGCTTGTCGATATCTCACCGGATCGATCAGGGATATGACCGGAAACAAACAATCGATGGGCAAACGGTGCGCACCGGTGACATTTGAAGGGAAAGAATGATTGTTTGCATTTCGTCGACCATAAACCGACAAACAACCAAAAGGAAATTTCCTTCGAAATAAGTTTTCAACTCGTATTAAGCTTCTTTTAAAGTATTTAGATACGGCCATTTTGAGAAATTTAACGGCGGAAAAGTTTATTATCGCCGACTGTTTCACCTGAGCTTGGGAAATTATATTTGGGGAAGAAGGACAAGAATAAAGGAGGGAAACCTGTTGATTTTTTTCTTACAAAGCTTTTTCCTCTAGCGATGAAGTCTTAGATAAAATATCTTAGTTTGAGAGTACAACGCATACAGGATGTATAAAAATGAAGCACAATAAAGCTTGAAAAAATCTAAACTTGAAGATGGAGATTTAGGACGACTTTAATTTTTTCCATTTTCACGATTTTAAATATAACTCTTTTTAAATATTCTTTTTAAATATAAAGCTATTTTATAATGTAAATGTTATTTTTCTTGTCACAGAGTATCTACTAAAATGTTTATGTGTCATTTTGCAGATAAAGAATACTACATTCGTAACAACCATACATTTGCTTAAATGAAATAAATACAGAGTGTTCAAAGTCCATTTGAGCATTTCTCTACCAGTGCCCCGGTTTTTGAGCACCCGGTATAAAACAATTTAAAGCTTCGTTTTAAAAAGATGCACTAAAAAATAATGTTTTTTTTTATTAAAGGAGAGTTTTTAAATATTTTTGTTTACAAGTTAGTATCAAAAATTTATAAAAGTCTTGAGACTGGTCATCTGAATAAAGCAATTCTGTAATCCTGTGATGTTATGACTAGAGTTAGGACTTAACATTAAAAAACTTAAACATAAAAAATGCGAAAAATAAGCTCTAAAACATGTTTAATATTTAAGCAAAATATGCTTAAAACTTTTTTCAAAATTACTTTAGTGCAATTAAAAACAAAATTTATTTATTAAATTTTTAACAAAAACAAAACAAATCTAATTGGTAGGAACAAAAGGTTCTGTTAGTTTTCCAGTTATTATTTTTTTATATTTCTTTTACGTAAGTATGTAAAATTTCAATTCATTCGAACAACAGAAACTTTCTCAAATTTGGTTTAGAAAATATGAAACAGATAGACAGACAACAAAACAAGTTAAATAAAAGCCTTTAATAAAATTATTTTTCAATTTATTTTACGATGATATACAGGCTGTTCCAAAAATCCGAAAAAGCTCCGTAACTTGTTTATTAAAGATATTGACTTTTTCTTGTCCTTGATTATAGCTGTGTTTTTTCTGCATGTTTCTAAAATACTGCGGTATATATACAGGATGTTCCAATATTAAAAACAATAAAGTTATGCTTTTTTAAATGGAACACCTTAAATTTCATTGTATTTTTGGACGTAGCTTTTAATACTGATGATTCTAATCTAAGCTTGTGCTGTTTGATTCTGCCTAGGTTTTGAAATAACTTGAGATTTCTGACAAAAACACGCGTCTTTTGAAAAATCATTACATAAAAACTAAGAATCGCAGAAAAGTAGAACTTTTCTGCAGTGCCAACATTGATTTCAAATCGCACATGTATATTTTTGCACCATTTAATGATAATTAATTTTTAATTCTAAATATGTATCATACTCTATACTTACTTAATAATTACAAAAACTGTGTGATCTAATTAGTAGTTAGTTTCAAGAAAAACTAAGTCAATAGTTAACAATGTAAAGTGTCAAAAAAAGTTAAAATATAGTTACAAAGGTTAGTTATTTGAATGAGGAAAAGTGAGATATCTTTTAAATCAAAAGTATTTGAATTTTGCTTGAATTAGTAAATAAAAGTTTATGATAATTGTTTTCCTTGTCATCAAGATTTTTTTGGTCAAGAAATTGTTTTTTTGAAAATTTTTTTGCTGTTTACTATTATGTTGTCATATTGTTACATGTTTAAAATTAGAAGTTAATTAATTATTATGTATCAAATAATAGATAAAAAGTGGCAAAACGGATAGAAAACGTAAAATTCGTGGAAATCGTTTTAAATCTATTAGCTGTTTCAAAACTACAAAAACGCCAACGTCGCATTTTACCAATTGTTTTTTTTAATAAGATTAACAAAATTTTGAAATAGTTGATAATGATTTGATCTCTCATTGAAAGTATAAATTACATTAGCTATTGTGTTTCTGAAATGTATGAATAGTTTATACAACAAATTTTAAGAGAAAATGCGACTTTGGCTTTTTTATAGTTTTGTAACAGAAATACTAATATATGGTCTCAAAGTTGGAGAATCGTTGAACTGAAATATAAAAAAATATTGACAAAACAGCGACGTAAATTAAATTCTGTACTCCCTAAATATTCCATTTCAATTTGTGTTGTGTTATTAAATTTTACAAAAAAAAAAAAACGTAAAACTGAGATTTAAACCTCTCTCACAAATGAACATGCTGCAATACTATTCGAAAAATTTTCATTCCGTTTTTGCACTATTTTGTCTATTTCGAAAAAGGTAACTATTAGCTGCAAATAAGTTCTAATCTAAACAGATGGGTAAATAAAAGTATGCACTTTTTAGAAAAATGGTAAAAGGATTTTCAGTTTGTTTATAACACATTCACATAAAAAATTTAAAAAAATGTTTTTTATAGAAAAAAGTTTTTTTAAAGATAATTAAAGATTTTTAAAAAAATAAAAAATAATGTTTTTCTATCCGAGGAGAATGTTTTTGCTTAAATTAGGATTTTAAAATTTATAAAAGCTTTGGGAACAGCGTTCAATTTAAGAAAGTAATTCTGTAATGTTGTTACAGAATTGTGACTTATAACCGTTCCCAAAGCTTTTAAAAATTTTGAAATTCTATTTTGTAAGAAAAATTATACTTCTCTTATAGAAAAACATTATTTTCTTACCGTCAATGTTGGTATAAGTTACGGTATGTACACATCGAAAACCTATTTGTAAACAACCTAAAACTGCAAAATCTTATTTAACCTTCTTAGGCAATATTTAGCCACATAGGATTGCATTGTCACGCAGATTACGTAAGTATGCAAAATTTCAATTCATTGGGACAATGGGAACCCTTTCAAATTTAGCTCCGAAAAAATGAAAACAGACAGACAGACAACAGAGTAAGTTAAATAAAAGCTTTTGAGCCATTCCTAACACCCAATATAGGGAATCACTTGAGAAAAAAAGTCCACAGTCACCGTTTTGACAAGAGTCATCAACGTCTTGATAAAAGTAAAATGATATTTTTTTTATTCAATTTTATCCAAAAGATTTTGTAATTTTATTCAAGAAAATAAATGGTTTACAATTTTTTTTACAAAAATTAAAAAGTTAGAAGGGCACGAATACCGAACTAAAACACTTGGTATTCTGTATGGGGAACCAATTATTTCGAGATTAAATGAAATTGAACCCAAAATTACGAATATTTAAAATTTCTATATAAATTTTAGATAGAATTTTAAATCAACCGTTTCCGCACAGTTGAATTGTTTATGGCTTCAAATTTAAAATAAATAACAAAAATAAGTTATTGAAATTACAAATGAAATTTATTTTGTAGTAAAAATTTCATTAAACTGCGACTAGAAATAATTAAAAAGCTTCATTCAATGGAACATACAGTTGTGAGCCCTTGGGCTATTTGTGCTAGTTACTATTTGCTTTCGATTCATATCCTCAGACTGATTGGTCGAACGCCATCTCTGTGCAAACATTTTCCCATATCAGACGATTATCTTCCCGAATGCCTGTTTGATACCTTCACAAATCGTCTCTGCTGCATTAAATATAAGACTGCGGTTGCAAGAAGGCCGCCGTCTGGCATAACACGTACAGGCCGACTGTATTACCACTAACAAGTTACGAGCTTTCCCGGTCTTAATCTCCTGGAAGGGTCTTCTGTATTGCGAACATCGTTTACACAGTCCAAACAGCATTAATGTGTACTTAACTAGATCCTTAAGACTAACTAAGTTCTCTAATGACCTCAGCTGCTGCCGCTAATACCGTATTGATGCATGGCTGCGGTAACGGCGTGGGACGACGTTTTATTTAAAGTGACTAAAGCGGCCCTTTCAGACGATATTACAGTGATAAATTGCAGGGGAGGAAAAGTGCTACTTACCGCTCGTGCCGTAAATGACGCGGAAAGTGTCGGAATGGAGGTGGCCGAAGAATTGACCGACGATTATGTCGGCGTATTTTCGCACCAATTCGAGATACTTCTTGTTGTGGTAATCTGTGTAGACCGAATGTGCCGGCGAAAAGCCCCTTTGACGTTCGTCAGAGCCCGGAGGCATGTGGCCGACGAGGTAGACCTGGAACAAGAGACGTGGAAAATCTACTGTTGGGAAAAAGCGTCAATCATTTGATTGGATTGCAGAATTCACACTAGATACACCGGAAACGGAAACGTACACAAGCTGAGTGATGAGACTACGTCGAAAACATTTTTTGTCAAAATGGGTGTATATTTTATTTTTTTGTTACACAGCTGGATTAAAAGTTTAAAATAATATTTAAAACTAGCAGTTGCCCAAGGTTTTGCAGCATGTCCACACACAGGAAACAATGTAAAACTTAGTATAACATAATTTTATTGTGAACTTTAAAACCGTGACCCAATGCGAACCCGAATAAATTTTGCTTTTTTTCATATTTGCAAAGAAACTCATTCTCTGTTTAACCCTCTTGTGGAGGTAATTTTCAAAAATCCTGAAACACATTTTTTTCTTTTTAACCGTAAGTCCATATGCCAATTTTCTTGGATATACTTTCAAAAATGAAGGACTTTTGCGTTTAAGTCCATTGGGGGTGGAATTTCTAAAAATGCTGAAATGTAGGTTTCTTTTTTTTTAACCGACTGTCTAAGATTTTAATTGATATGTATAACTTCAACAATAAAGAATTTTTTATGTCTTTAACTTCAACAATGAAGGATTTTTTTGTTTAACACCCTTGGAGTGGAATTTTTAACAAACCTGAAACATGCGTTTTTTATTTTTAGACGAACGCTCAGATACCAGTTTTTTTGGTTATAACTACGAAAATGACAGATTATAATATTGAACCCTTTTGGGGGTGAAACTTGCAAAATCTAGAAACACGTCTTTTTTTATTTATAATTGAACGATCAAATACCATTTTTTATGAATATAGCTTCAAAAATGACGATTTTTTATGTTTAATCCTTTTTTGGAGGTGGAATTTCTAAAAATAATAAAATACTTGTTTCTTTATTTTTTACCTAATGCCTAAATACCAATTTTTATAAATATTAGTTAAAAAATGAGGGATTTTGATATTTAACCCTTTTGGGGGTGGAATTTCAAAAAAATCATAAAACACGTGTTTCATTATTTTTTATCGACTGCCCAAATGTCAATTTTTATAAATAGAAGTAAAAATGACGGATTTTTATAATTAACTCCCTTAGGGGTAGAAATTCTAAATGTTTTTAAACACAAGTTTTCATCTTTAACCGAAAGCTCATGTACCAATTGCATAGATAGAAATTAAAAATTACGGATTTTTATACAAATTCCAATCTCTGTTCAGCCCCCTTGGGTTTAGTATTTCCAACTAAAACTGTATTTTTTTACATTTCACTGAAAGCCCAAATATCAACTTTAATTAACGTAAATTCTAAAGTTACGAATTTTTATACTAATTTTATTACGCCATTTAACCCTTTTAGGGGTTGATTTTTCTAAAATTATAAAACAAGTCTTTTTTTTACCAAAAGCCCAAATTCTTATTTTCAAGGATGTAAGTTCAATGTAACTTTAAAAATGACGGATTTTCTAAACTCAAATTTTAAATTCAACTCCCCATTTAACCCTTTTAGGGGTTGTTTATTACCATTCTCCATTTATTAAGTCTCCGATTCGGAAATAAGCATTTAAAAACACATTGTACAATTAGTCGTTGATTGAACTCAATAGACAGCATCAGAATAGAGAACTCAAAATAGTAGTATAAACATAAAATTTTGATTTTTCCGAGTTCTAATGATTGTTTTATTTCTGGTAAATGTGTATTTTTGTTTCTGTTTTGACTATTTTTAACATTGCTTTATTTAATTTTAGGGGATTTTTAGAGAATCGGGGTTTAATTCGTATCTGGCCAAAGTTAAAAAAACTGATTGCAATACGATTTTGAAGCCTCATTTGTGTTGAAAACTGGAAATTAAATAATACAATGTGTTTTTAAATGATTCTTGTATTTTGTTTGACATTTCCTATGTAAAAACATAAATCAGCTATAAAAAGCAAAAATGATTATTTCCTAAAAACAAATTTTAACCCGGCGCATCCACCATTTTTACAAAATACTTTGAATACTAAAATTGATAGATAAACTACATGATGTGTTAAATGATTTGTATCTAGTTGACTTTAAAATTGGTTTACATGTTAAGTTAGGTTATTGTCGAAGCATATTTCTGAACTAGAGACTTAATAATTGAGAATGGTAATATCCTGTGTCTAAATGCCTGTCATTAATTCTACAAAGCGGCATTTTTGATTTTATATGGAAATTCACAGACGACTAGAAAATCATTTTAAAACACATTGTAGTTATTTACAAGAGAAACTCTGAAGGAAAAAAGCGTTTTTTATGAAATCGTATTTTGGAAATTCATCTCAATCCTTCCACAGAAGTAAGGTAGCAGCAGGACTTAGTTGGTGCCGACATTAAATCTCTGAAGTAAAAAGTTCAAAATAGTTCAAACTTTACGTGATAATGTTTTTTTGCTCATTTCCAGTATGAAAAAGGAGAAGTTTGTTAAAATTAAAAAGTAGACAATTTCAAAAAATTAAATTTTGCACTTATGAAATTATTTAATTATTTTTCTAAGAACAGAATGTTTGCACTGCCCACAGTTCCTAAATAAAAAAATATTTAGTCCTGAATGTAAATGCATACGTATTTTCATATTATTAAACGAGTATTATTATTATTATTATTATTATTGTTATTATTATTATTATTATTATTATTATTATTATTATTATTATTATAAATATTTACCATGGGGTAAATATTTATATGGGGTTCTGAGGTTGATTTAAGGATTGAAAAATTGCCAGGAATGTATTTTTTATTCTTTTGTGAAAACTATGAATAATTAATGTGTAACCGAAATGCGCTTAAGTGAATTCTACCTTCTTCATGCAACTGTGAGGCTGGAAAGTTATAGCTTTCACTTTCTGAAACAACCAACAGTTGCTTTTTAAATAGCGTATTAAAAAAAGTTTCAGAAGACCAGTCTTGCTTGAAACACAAATTCAGTTTAAAAAACAAGTGGCGTTAGCCACGAGTTATTTAAAGCATAAGTGCTTCAAAGTCGCAGGAAAAGAGTTTCGTTATACTATTGTTTTGTAAAATTAAAAGTTTTTCTTTATCGATTTAGGGATTTTTGATTGGCAATAATATCAATTTTGAAGGAAAAAAATTAATTTAAAATTTTTGTTTTATTCTGCCTTAAAACATTAATATAAGTGATAATTAAAATAGTCTTGCATGAAATAATGACTATTAGAATTAAATTAAAATAATTATCTTTTACTTTTTTGAGCATGTTTTCATTTCTATTACATATTTTTTTATTTTTTTTAATTCGTACTTTGATAATTTTGCCATACTGTAAAACAAATAATACAGTAGAAGCGATTGTGATTTTGATGTGAAAATTAAAAGTATTTGATTATTAAAATTGAGAAATAATTCGTTTAGGTTTGAGCTTTACTTGAAATTTTTATAATAAAAAAATAACTAGTAAACAACTTAGTTTAGTTAAATTAATTGGCACACTAAAACTAGTTGCATTAACTGGATGTTGAAAGATTATCAGATACACCTACACCGGTGGTCAAATTATGCAAAATAATTGGAACAGTTTTGGATGCAATTATTGTTAAATTTAATCCGTGCTATTCATAAACAAATATTTTGAAATAAAAAATTTACTTTAAGTGCCCATTTTATGAATTATCGTTTCAAATTAAATTAAAATAATTATCTTTTACTTTTTTGTGCATTTTTTGAATGTTTTTTTTTCCCGCTACATATGTTTTTATTTTTTTAATTGGTACTTTGATAATTTTGCCTTATTGTAAAACAAATAATACAATAGAAGCGACTGTGATTTTGATGTGAAAATTAAAAGTATTTGATTATTAAAATTGAGAAATAATGCGTTTAAGCTTGAACTTGACTTAAAATTTTTATAATAAAAAAATAACTGGTAAACAAGTTAGTTTAGTTAAATTAATTGGCACACAAAAACTTCTTGTGTTAACTGGATATAGAAAGATTATCAGATTTACCTACAACGGTGGTCAAATTATGCAAAATAATTGGAACAGTTTTGGATGCAATTGTTGTTAATTTTAATCCGTGGTTTTCATTAACAAATATTTTGAAATAAAAAAATTCACTATAGCTACCCAATTTATGAATTATCATTTTAAAGCATATTATTATTAAAAGTGTAAATTAAATGACATTTTAATTAGATGCTGAATGCCCGTAATTTAATTACTGGATGGAATTTAATTTAAAAGCCGTGTCCAATACCCTAGATAATGACAAACAGAAATCAATTATTACATTTATTTAATTTTACAGCAACTGAGCAATGGAATGTAGCCCTTGCAGAAAGAAAAATGTTCGGGCCTTCAAGCCCAGCTCTCGATTTCACGTGTCCGTGGATAATCCAGCGGTGGAAAAATGTGTTCCGTTTGCGTCACTCGCTCCAGCAAATTTTCATAACTCTTTGCTCGATTTAGTTATTTTTTTGTGAAAACAGTTCATAAATAGGAAGCGGAAAGCAATATCTATCGATGCGGACGGCTATCACATTTATGTTTGTGCTTTGCTCGGCTTGGGATCAATATGGACGAGCCACAAAGGACCTGTTCGGTGCACAGCTTGTGATTACTGGATCCCAGCCAAGCGAGAAAAAGTGCTAATCACCACATCTCATAAAAGAAATCACCATCCGAAATCTCCGGCCGGAAACACCAAGTCAACGCTGGTTCGTGCCTTCCTGATACACTTTCGCATCAGAAGTGGATGATTTATTTAGAAGAAAGTTGATTTTTGGGCTATTTTTAGCCTCGGCGCAAATCGAATCAATCAGACATCTTTTAGGCGGACGAACACTTTATCTTTTTTGTCAGTGGCGGTTTCGGGTAATACTTCCCTCGAACCCACACACCTGCCTTTACCCCAAGTTGTAGCATTTCGAATAAATCAGCGGCCTTGAAACTCCAAACAAATTGATTATTAGTGTCCAGAGTCGCATCGTGAAAATCGTCAAATCCTTGTGCGAAAAATTTCCTCATGACTTATCTTCCTTTAAATCTCAAGTGGAGAGTTTAAGTTTGAGTGAAACGTTCGGTAACGCGAACCGAAATCCTTGCCGTGGAATTCATAGTAGAGGCCTTCAGAATGACAAATTGGACATCTACGAAAGCCAGACAAATCCCCTTATGTCCTACACGAACTGACATAAAAATAACTATAGAAGAGTCTTATGGTGATAGAGGGGGAAAAGTTGCCAAAGTGGCTTGTAATAGCGGCGACAAGGCTGTAATGACTACTATTAAAATAAGCCGATCACATGTCGCATATAAAGGCACAAAGACTCTTGAGTGGCTTGGAGAGGAAGGTCTAGCATGATCAAAGAAAATTCTATAAGTAGTAGGGGGAGTAACACCTGCTAAAGTTTCAAAATGTAAAAGCGATTGCATTTGCCCGGCGCATCCACCATTTGTAAAAACTATTAAGTGGTCCAGTGGATTAAAAAAGCTCTTTATATAACTTTAAATAACTGAAAAATTAATATTTTGTCCTAAAGCCGTAGATAATAACCCCTTGCATTATGTGCAAATATTTTCAAATGTTCACGGTGTTTCAGAAATGTGCTATATTATAAATTTATTTTTTATCATACCTTAAAATTTATTGCATTTTTTTGACGTAATTTTTAACACTGATGATTTCGATCTAAACTTGTGTTGGTTCACAATGTGAAAGCGATTGCATTTGCCCGGCGCATCCACCATTTGTGAAAATTATTAGGTGGCCCAGTGGATTAAAAAAGCTCATTATTTAACTTTAAATAACTGAAAAATTAATATTTTTCCTAAAGCCGTAGATAATAACCCCCTGCATTATCTTCAAATATTTTCAAATGTACACGGTGTTTCAGAAATGTGCTATATTATAAATTTATTTTTTATCATACCTTAAACTTTATTGCATTTTTTTGACGTAATTTTTAATACTGATGATTTTGATCTAAACTTGTGTTGGTTCAAAATGTAAAAGCGATTGCATTTGCTCGGCGCATCCACCATTTGTGAAAATTATTAGGTGGCCCAGTGGATTAAAAAAGCTCATTATTTAGCTTTAAATAACTAAAAGATTAATATTTTTTACTAAAGCTGTAGACAATAACCCCCTGCATTATCTGCAAATATTTTCAAATGTACAAGGTGTTTCAGACATGTGCCATATTACAAATTTATTTTTTATTATACTTTAAACTTTATTGCATTTTTTGACGTAAGTTTTAATACTGATGATTTTGATCTAAACTTCTATTGGTTCAAAATGTGAAAGCGATTGCATTTGCCCGACGCATCCACCATTTGTGAAAACTAATAGGTGGCCCAGTAGATTAAAAAGCTCATTATTTAACTTTAAATAACTAATAAAAAATAATATTTTTTCTAAAGCCGTAGATAATAACCCCCTGCATTATCTTCAAATATTTTCAAATGTACACGGTGTTTCAGAAATGTGCTATATTATAAATTTGTTTTTTATTATACCTTAAACTTTATTGCATTTTTGACGTAATTTTTAATACTGATGATTTTGATCTAAACTTGTGTTGGTTCAAAATGTAAAAGCGATTGCATGTGCTCGGCGCATCCACCATTTGTGAAAACTATTAGGTCACCCATTGGGTTAGAAAAGCTTATTATGTAACTTTAGAATAACTAAAAATTTAATATTTTTTACTAAACCCGTTAATAGTAATCTCTTGCATTACCTACAAATATTTTCAAATATACAGGGTGTTTCAGAAATGTGTTATATTACAAATTTATTTTTTATCATACCTTAAACTTTATTGCATTTTTTGACGTAATTTTTAATACTAATGATTTCAATCTAAACTTCTGTTGGTTCAAAATGTGAAGGCGATTACATGTGCCCGGCGCATCCACCATTTGTGAAAACTAATAGGTGGCCCAGTGGATTATAAATGCTCTTTATTTAACTTTAAATAACTGAAAAATTAATATTTTTTACTAAAGCTGTAAACAATAACCCCCTGCATTATCTTCAAATATTTTCAAATGTACACGGTGTTTCAGAAATGTGCTATATTATAAATTTATTTTTTATCATACCTTAAACTTTATTGCATTTTTTTGACGTAATTTTTAATACTGATAATTTCGATCTAAATTTGTGTTGGTTCACAATGTGAAAGCGATTGCATTTGCCCGGCGCATCCACCATTTGTGAAAATTATTAGGTGGCCCAGTGGATTAAAAAAGCTTATTATTTAACTTTAAATAACTAAAAAATTAATATTTTTTACTAAAGCTGTAGACAATAACCCCCTGCATTATCTGCAAATATTTTCAAATGTACACGGTGTTTCAGAAATGTGCTATATTATAAATTTATTTTTTATCATACCTTAAACTTTATTGCATTTTTTTGACGTAATTTTTAATACTGATGATTTTGATCTAAACTTGTGTTGGTTCAAAATGTAAAAGCAATTGCATGTGCTCGGCGCATCCACCATTTGTGAAAACTTTTAGGTCACCCATTGGGTTAAAAAAGCTTATTATGTAACTTTAGAATAACTTAAAATTTAATATTTTTTACTAAGCCCGTTGATAATAATCTCTTGCATTACCTACAAATATTTTCAAATATACAGGGTGTTTCAGAAATGTGTTATATTTCAAATTTATTTTTTATCATACCTTAAACTTTATTGCATTTTTTTGACGTAATTTTTAATACTGATGATTTTAATCTAAACTTGTGTTGGTTCAAAATGTAAAAGCGATTGCATGTGCCCGGCGCATCCACCATTTGTGAAAATTAATAGGTGGCCCAGTGGATTATAAAAGCTCTTTATTTAACTTTAAATAACTGAAAAATTAATATTTTTTACTAAAGCTGTAAACAATAACCCCCTGCATTATCTTCAAATATTTTCAAATGTACACGGTGTTTCGGAAATGTGCTATATTATAAATTTATTTTTTTATCATACCTTAAACTTTATTGCATTTTTTTGACGTAATTTTTAATACTGATGATTTTGATCTAAACTTGTGTTGGTTCAAAATGTGAAAGCGATTGCATTTGCTCGGCGCATCCACCATTTGTGAAAACTATTATGTGGCCCAGTGGGTTAAAAAAGCTCATTATTTAACTTTAAATAACTGAAAAATTAATATTTTTAACTAAAGCTGTAGACAATAACCCCCTGCATTATCTTCAAATATTTTCAAATGTACACGGTGTTTCAGAAATGTGCTATATTATAAATTTATTTTTTATCATACCTTAAACCTAATTGCATTTTTTGACGTAATTTTTAATACTGATGATTTTGATCTAAACTTGTGTTGGTTCAAAATGTGAAAGCGATTGCATGTTCCCGGCGCATCCACCATTTGTGAAAAGTATCAGGTGACCCACTGGGTTAAAAACCTCATTATTTAACTTTAGAATAACTGAAAAATTAATATTTTATATTAAAGCCCTTGATTGATAATAATCTCCTGCATTACCTACAAATATTGTCAAATATACAAAGTGTTTCAGAAACGTGTTATATTACAAATTTATTTTTTATTATACCTTAAACTTTATTGCATTTTTTGACGTAATTTTTATTACTGATGATTTTGTGTTGGTCGATTCTGCTTAGTGTTTGAAATTCTAATTCATTATTTTTTTTATGAAAAGACGCATTTTCTACAAACACTAAAAATCCCAGAAAAGTGAAACTTTTACCACTTTAAAGGGGAAAGTTCAAACTTAATTCTGCAATAGAATCAGGAACGTGACAAATTGTTAAAAGTCGAATAACTTGATAAAGTTAAATGAAACATTTTTTCGTTTCTGCTTCTTAAAGATTATCATAAAATTTCGAGTGCCTAATGTTTATAACTAAAAAAATATTTGACTTTAATTGTCAAACTTTAATACAGCTTAGGTTCTTAGATCTTTTACCTATAATGCTGTTATCATTTATAATAATATCGCAAACCATTTGAAGTCAAAGCCAGTAAACCAATTTAAGAAACAAATAAAGATAAAGTTTCTTTTTTATTTTATTTTGATTTTGTATTGTTATTTTTATTATTATTATTATTTACATTTTTTCAATAGTATCTGCTTTTGTATCTACATTTCTTTTAATATTATTTAAAAATTATATTAGTTTCTGGTATTAATATTATATTATATGTTTTCTTTGCATTTATTTCCAGTTTTGGTTTATATTTGAAAAAAATTATGTTTTTGTTTTGTTTTGTAAGAGGTTAAGCAGAGTAGCGTTAGCTAGACTCCGCCCCCTCACATTTTTTTTAAATAATAGCTTTTTATTATTATTATAATTTCAACAATGGTAGTAACCATATGGCAAGTCTGTCAGTTAAATGGCTTTTCTGAAAGTTTTTGTAAAGCGACAGTTTAAAAAATAGTGTTTTATTTAGAAATTTTAAATAATTGTAACAAAATTTATTTTTTATTTTTTATATAAAGTTAGAGGTTTCTTCTCAAAAGTAGTAAAAAAAGTAAAACTAAAAAGTAGTAGTAAAAATTCCAAGTACTTTTTTAGAGTATTTGGCGTTTGTGTAATAATTTTTTAAAAGGGTTGTTTTCGTCAAAAAAATTAAATTATTTTAAAAACTAGGCAAAATCAACCAATAACAATTAGCTTAATTTAATAGCAGTGTTAAAAACTATATCCAAAGAAAATTTGTATAGTTATAGCTAATTTCGGAAGCAGCCTGTAAACTTGAAAATAATTTTCGGTAAAACAGGGGTTTAGTAGGGTGATTCCGGTAGAGATGACTCAGCGGGTAGGATATAACTCACTATTCTGTCACTATGCAAATTAGGCGCCTGTTTCTCATACCAGGAAATAGTGTTTAAGTCATTTGCAATAGTGGATATGAAAACGTGGTGTGAAAAGCAACCAGAAAGTATGTTATATCTTATAAAATGTTCAACCATGCTTAAAATTGATCGTTTTAGCTAATACCATGCTATATTTTTGTTATGTTATGTTATCTTAAACTTCCTTATTTTAAAAAAAAATAAAAAGAATAAATGAAGAAAATATTGAAAAAAATCGCTTTTTAAAGAGACATAAAGAAACAGAAATTTTTGCTTATTTTTTTATGTCTCTTTATGTCTCTTTAGCTTTATATTTTTAGAGACGTTTCGATTTTAATAAATCATCATCAGGCTACAAAGAGAAACGTAAGATTTGTTTAGATGTTTTAAAATTTCATTTTTTCAAAACTAAAACATTCATTGAAACCACTAGATGTTTAACTAGTTTTTACAATATTAATAAAAATAATAATTTCTTTAGTAAACTTAAAGATAAAACACCTATTTGTAATCAGGCTGAATTAATATACTCTGTACCTTGTAGAAACTGTAGAAACATACATTGGACATACAATACATCACCAGAAAAATCGACTACATCAACTCACAAAAAACAACATTATCCTCACATCACGTAATAATGGGCCATCATTTAAATTTTGACAATGTAACCATACTTGACAGGGAGACTCACCCGACTAAACGTAATATTTCTGAGATGATATACATCATGAAACGTGGTAGAAAGTGTATGAATATCCGTGAAGATACTGCCAGTTTGAGTCAATCATATGAGAGGCTTATTAAAAAAATTACAGACACCAAGTAACATAAAATCAAAATTAAAATATTATATTAAATTTCATTAAATCCATTATTAAATCCATCATTATGTGAAAGCTTTTAATCTGTTGTATTTGTATTTTTATATTTTTTATATTTATTTTTTGTAATTTTAAATTTTAAATTTAAATTTTTCAAATTTCATATTATAATCCCCATGTAAAAGGTTTGTTAACTTTTGTAAATGGTTAACAAAACACCTTTTGTAACTTTCAGTAATTTCGTATTTTCAATATTTGCTGTGTGACCAAAAAAGTCAATGTTTATGCTATGTCCTATCAATATTGAAGGTATGAAGGAAATTCTTGTTGGTTATTTAGAGCAGGGATGTAAATAAGCTTTATATTTTTAGCCACGTTTCGATTTTAATTAAACCATCATCAGGCTTCAATACTGATAGATCTTGCTTGAAGGTAACCTGATGATCATTTAATTAAAATCGAAA
Organism: Tribolium castaneum; assembly: GCF_031307605.1. Lineage (NCBI taxonomy): Eukaryota > Metazoa > Arthropoda > Insecta > Coleoptera > Tenebrionidae > Tribolium > Tribolium castaneum. The sequence goes on from NC_087400.1 coordinate 8,089,802, forward strand.
CGTCGCTAAAAATATAACGCTTATTTACACCCCTGCCCTTAACAACCAACAACAATGTTTTCCGTCAAGTTTTTCAAGAACAAAAATGTCATTTCAAAAAGTTGTTATTTACGAGTAAGTTTCCAGACTCTTTATAATAAAAAAAAATTAAACAAAGAGAAATTTGCGTTTATTAACATTTAAATATTTTTGGTTGTGTAAGGTTTTGAATACATTATGTAGTATTACGTAAAAAAATCTTTTAAATAAGTAGGGGGTTAAACAGGGTTTTTCTCTAAATTTGAAAATTTTCTCTAAATTTGAAAATTTTTCCTAAAAATTTTCGTATGCATACTTTAACAGATTTTGAAAACGAAATAAAAGGTGAATAATGTAAAACAAATAAAACGTAAAATAAATCAGCTTGAAAGAAGTATGGATGATTCATATAGTTAGAAGTCAATTTTTTTTTATTTTTTTTAAATGTGGGTCACCTTTTCTTGAATTACCCTATCTACAGTATTTGTAAAAATTGATTGATTTTGTAACATTTAAAGGTCAATAATGGACTTTTTTCAAATCGTTGTGCTTTTTAATATCGGAATTTATTAATAATAATTAATTTAATAATTTACCTCAAAAAAAAACTATCCTAAAAGTGTAAACTGTTTCGCGCCGCTGATTTGAATACCTTTCAGTTTTAATCGTGGTTTTAACCCAGTTGTAGACTTTCAGACTGGGGTAAAATAAAGACGAAATTTGCATACCCCAATCCAATTGCCACCACTTTCCTTTGATTGTCTATTGTAATTACTCTACCCAATCACATTACGCCCCGTCATCGCAAAAACAGTATTTATTTATTACTCACTATCTAATTTCCTCCAATCGCTTCCTCTCGGGTCGATAATAAACCTCGCATCATTTTGCTCGATTTCTGCCATCATATCGCTTGCAGCTTGCATTTACACGGAGAAAAGAAGAGTTGAGCAAAAAAAATGACACGACATAACGACGCTGAATTATTGGCTGTGTATCCTGTGCTTACGTCTAATGTCTATTGTTATGCGTTTCCGGCTGTTATTTATTACCCCAGCGAAAATAGGCATCAAGCTCAAGTGCTGTTTTGGGTTTATTTATTTGCGCTTTTATCGCCCATTTTAAACATAGTCAAAGTGACGCGTTCTGCTATAACTCATAACCGGGGCAAAGATGCTGAGGGGCGACCGGACTCGAGCACCTTTTGTAATTAAAGTGAGCACTCTTAATTCGTCCAATTTCCTTTTCTGTTATTAAAGCTCGAGTCGGAGGGGTTGTTTGCTTTTACAGCGGTGCGTCATTAATTAATTACTTTCATCTTAATGGAAATATCCTCTTCTGCATCCGCAACGATTCAAATTATTTTTTTCAAAGTTTGATTGACGTGAGCGGACAACTCAAAAAAATACAACAAATTCAAAATATAAAAAAATGACTACCGCACTTGAATTGTTTAGCGAAAGGAATAGAATAATTAATTTTTTAGTTTAAGTCTCATAGAATACACAGTTAAAAACATTAAAACCAAAAGTTGGCTTGATTCTGGGTTTTTGTCCAAAGTCAACAGTTTACAAAATACAACGTTTATTGATTTATTTATTAATAGACGTAGAAATTAAGAGTTGATGAGTTTTGTTTCAAAAAATGAGTTCAGGTTCCGATTAAATCGGATTTTGAGAGTAAGTCACTGCTTTAATTTAAAACAAATAAAAGAAGATAGATATAAAATGGAAAGGCTGTTGCGCATTACAAAGCAGGGTGTTTCGAGTAAAAAACTAACAAGTCGAGGGTGTATTTGATAAACTCATCGTTTATTACAAAACAATGTTATAATAAATAATAAAATTAATTGTAAAAGTTTAAATAATGAAATTATTATTCATTTTAATATTAACGGTCGGTTTATAGAAAGCGAAATTAAAGTTTAATTTAGAATTAAACCAATTCCACATTAAGTTGCCATTTAAAATGCATTGACAAATATCAAGTTGATCTCGAAATTAGTCGCGAAATGATTAAGAAATACCTCGGAAGTACTGATTATTGTCGTTCCCAAAAGGAATGAATTTTCTTTGAAAATATAATCCAAATTTAATACTTTATGACCACTTCGGGAGGTAGCAATTATTTGGGGAATCCACAAGAAACTTTCTATTTTACCTACTATTTTTCTTTTATTTGCTTCATATTAAAAACCATCAAATTTAAATAAACACATAGTTGTTAATTGTTTAAAGTATGACAAACTACTGTATAATTTTTTAAATAATATAAAAATTATCATAAAAATTGAGGTAGTGTTGTCTTTACTGTTTATTTAATTTACGTTATTTACTTCTAAAATAGGTGTTTCATTTTCAAATTTCCTCAAAGGATGAATATTTATTGGAATCAAAAAAACTAATGCAAAATCGGTAGGTAGGCAAGTTTGGGATGAATCATGGGGTCCTAATCTTACCAGTGTTAATTCTAAGCACTCTAAGGCGGTGCCATAATATTTGGGTATATTGTAAACGAATCTCTTTTTCATCACATTAAAACCAGGTTCAATTCCGAATAAGGCCTGTATAAACAATTCTAATCTAGGGTGGATTTTACAATTGTCAGGTAAACTCCGGATAAGTTATTTCTTGTATAATTACTATGGTTACAATTGTTACAATAATGTATTTTTCAAAATTTTTCTCCAGGATAAGGTTATGCGACGATTGTAAAATCTACCATTAGTAGAAAATTCTATAAAAATTGCCATCATAGGGCGTAATTCTAACTTCATTAAATTCGCTAACAAATTGTTGTCAATAGAATAAACTTTAAAATAAATTATAATTATATGGTAGCGCTCAGCTCCGTTTGCGTGTGCGTCATCTGACATTTCTGTCCCTACGTTTACATAGAGGGTCATAGCGGTGACAAACTATCAAATATTTTTTGAGGTTACGAAGTGTTTAAATTATGAGTTGTTACAAAAAATACAGATTCACAAAACAAGAACTAATAAACGCAGAATCAAAAACCTAACGAAACGCAAATCACAAAGCACAATAAACGAACGGAAAATACTTGCCATTAACACCGATAACACTTTCGACAACCATGCGACGACGTCTATAATTTACTGTCAATGTCAGGTTGACAAATTCGTGACATTTGACGGTGTTGTCAAAGTGCACATGTAAATTAATGTTCAAGGATACCACCCTTAGATACCCCTTAGTTGTTTAAATTTTCATTGTTTTTGATAATTTTTTTACAGCTTTGTGTTGGTAATGAAAAAATGAAATTGATGACGCACACGCAAATCGAGCTGACCGCCACTATAATACAATTAATAACTATGATACCATAACAATGACAAACACATGATGAATACGCAAGAATTTGTCCGATTTATACTTATGTTTTTTCCATTTTTCCTACTATTCTTCTCTCATTTGCTTCATATTAAAAACCATCAAATCCAAATATACAAAGAGTTGTTAATTGTTTAAAATATTACAAACTACTGTAGTTAGTTATAATAAAAATTTAGGTAGTATTGTTTTTACTATTAACTTATTATTCGAGAGCTTTATTTACTAGTAAACAGCCTTTAGATAAAGGGTTTAATAGAGATAAAGGATTTAATAGAATTTGGCAACATTTTTTTCAGAAAACGTTGATAGGTTTAACCATGTCTCCAGGCCATTTGTTTCCATTCAGGAATAAAAGTTTCCATTCAATAGTCAAGAGTATGAATTGATCATGCATTTTAAATGACAACTTAATGTGGAATTAGTTTAATTCTGAATTAAACTTTAATTTCACTATCGGTAAACCGACCGTTAATATTGAAATGAATAATAATTTTAAAAAATTTCATCAGTTCTTAACTTCTACATCAATTAATAAATAAATTAATAAACGTTGTATCTTGTAAACTGTTAACTTTGGACAAAAACCCAGAATCAAGCCAACTGTTGTTTTTAATGTTTTTAACGGTCGTGGTCGAATTGGTTCCCAATAATCTCTATAAGTAGAATTCTGTAAATGGTAATGGTCGAATTGGTTCCCGGGTGATGGTCGAATTGGCTCCCACATGAGCAGGTAGGTAAAAAGGATTAAGCCAAATATATGTTAATATTTTAGATTTAAAGCTTGTAGAAATGTTCAAATAATTATTTTCTTGGCACAAAATCCAACAACAAATTTCATTTATTCATGGCTAACTGGTTATTTAAAAAAAGGAGAATGTAGTTTCTTAAGCCCAATGCTCTCCTGTAAATTTCGTAAAATGTTTCGTCAAGTAATGACTATTAAGACATCTCACATGATGACGTTGCGTTCATTAATATGTCTATTAATACTATTAAAGCATTAAAATAGAAACAAATTACAAAAATAATTTTAACATTTTTCGACATAGTACCCATTACGTTCTATGCGCCTTCTTCATCGTTTTGGAAGTACTTGAATACTCGAAGAAATATTTATCCATAGCCTTTAAATTGTTAAAATACGATTTGTTTTTGAACGTTTTGGAACTTGTAAATTTGTTCATACACTTACAAACACCATTTCTGTTATCATAATACTTTAATCTGTTTACCTGACCTACCTGACCGATGGGAACGAATTCGACCATCCCCGGGAACCAATTCGACTATAATTAGAGAGGATTGCAGAATTTGGGAACCAATTCGACTCGTTCCTTTTTAACTGTATATTCTATGAGACTTTCCAACTCAAAAATTAATTATTGTATTCTTCGACACTGTCAAAATTTACGGATTTTCTCCTGTGTAAGGAAGTTTTGACAACTGTTTGGCATTTCTCAGTACGAAACGTCAGATTATTTTTAACAAATTTAATGCAATTTTAAGTCTTGCTGAGTTTATTTCAAAGAATAAAATGTTGTATTCAACTCGTTTTTGTGTAAATCGGTTCATTTATTTCGCTTTCGTTTAAAAATCCACTCGTGAAATAAAGCGTCCGATTTACACTCAAACTCATTAAATAAATAACTATTATTTCTTTGGCTAAACAATTCAAAACCGACTATCGAGACATTAGTTATCGTGCAAGCTGTACTCAAAAGCGCGTAGATTAAGCACTGTATCTCCTAAAGAAATAGAGATCTCATTTTGCGACTTAGATATTAAAAGCTATTTTTTGAAATAAAAATAAATTAAAAAAAATGGTCCAAGTTACTAAAATTTCGATTTAAAACTGCGCTTTCGGTTTTCTACACGAAAAAGAAACAGAGAATTTTCTATATGAAACACTATTTTAAATATTTTGGTATGCATTACTTTTGTGAATAAAAGCTTCCAAAAACTCTATCTCATATTTTGTCAAATTTTTAGAAGTCGCATAATATCTTCACAAATAGGTGTCATACAAAAAAATCATTATGTATTTACAATAATGCTTTCTAGGAGAACAATTATCCCGAATATGACCGAATTTCAAGATGTCAAATTTTTATCAAGTTTTGTGGAAAAATGCGGTCGCAGTTTAAGGTTTTTGTCGATTGCATATTCAAACCGAGCGCAATTTACATATATGCAAAATTCCGGTGGTAAAAAAGCCGAAACGACACCCGCTTCCGCTTAATTCGGCGATAATGCGTTAATGCTTCCTGTTATTAGTAGCGGTGTTGCGAGTTTTCCCTTCGTAGGCGGAGGACACGATCGTCCTAATTAAGCCATCCGTTTCGTGTTATTTGCTGGGAATTTTAAAAAGGAAAGAAAATATATCGGAGGAATGAGAGGTTTTTCCCTTTGTCTTTGCGAGAAATGAGCTCTGCCATTGTCGTCGATCGTTTTTTTATCTTCGAGTCCGAGTTGAGGTGTTATTTGGAGTTATTTTGTTTCGCTGCGAGGAATATTTCAGATACGCTGCGGAAATTTAATTAAATGTTTTCAGATTGACGCTAAAATGAACCTAATTTAATAGGCGAGATGATAATTGGATTAAGCAAGGATGAATTAGAATTGTGTATTACGGTACCATTATGAGAATTTTACTGGCAAACGGACCAGTTTACTGGAAGATTCAGCTGAATTAAACCGACACAAAAAAGCAGAAGTTTTATTATTTTTTTGAACGCTTTTTAAGAATTTTTGTCCCATAAGGATACGTTTAATTTTTTTTTTAAACGAATAGCGGGTTTGCACGCATGTGAACTTTTATGAAACGTATAATTTCATTATAAGCTTTAAAACCGTGACCCAATACGAACCCGAGTGACTTTTGCTTGTTTTTATAATTGCTAATAAACTTTATTTCGTGTTTAACCCTCTTGTGGTTTAAATAAGACGGATTTTTATATCTAGCCCTCTTAGGCTCAGTTGCTCAGTTCGAGCTTAAACCGAGTTTAACTTTAAACTAAGTTTAAGCCGGCACCGAGTGTTGCTCAGTTACAAAATAATGACTAAGCTAAAGCTTAGTATTGGTTTAACTAAGCGGTCGATTTTGGCTTATCGCTAAACATTTTTAATATTAATGTTATTAATATACATAACTTTATAATTTCATTGAAATTGTTAACAGATGAATAAAAGAAGCCGAAGTAGCAATTTTAAGCGCAAAGAAAAAAATTTCGTCAATTTTGTTCAAAATTATAAACTAACACTGGATTGTAAAAAAATACTTGATTACGTTCGATGGAGCATGGGTCTAAATTGCACTAAGATTTAATGCAACAACAGACACCCGTAGAGAGGCTGCTACATTACGAAAAATATACGACAATTGAAAAAAATCATAAAATATGCAGACAAACAATTTTTGAAAAAAGCAGACTGCTGAAAGGCCATAGTGATAAAGAACTAATAAATTACCGAATTCAATAGTGAATTTGCTGATGATGCACAGAAACAACTTTTTTAAATAAATTTCAGTTCAGTTTGAGTTAAACTTGTGATAAACAAATAAACTTGAGCAATAACAGTAATAAGTAGAAGACCATGACAACAACATGTAAGTTATTATATTAAAGAAAAACTAAAAAAAATATTGATAATAATTTACTTATTCTTATTTCAGTATATTAGACATTATTTTTTAATTGCTGCAGCAAAATCCGGCTGTCAGGGGAAAAATTATGTTAAAATTATTGATACTTTGCAAATATTATGTAATTTTAATTAGAGCGCAAATTTTTACACAGTTAAATTATTTATATAAAATTGTTATGCTTCAAAAGTGAGTCTTCAGATTCACAACAGCAACAAATAAAGTGTGCAAATCAGTTTATTGCTGTGTTTTGAAAGAACAGCCAGAAAACTATAAATTGCACTTTTTCAGAGGAAAGCATAATATGAAAAATGCCGCGCATGAAAAAGTTCTAAGAAATAAGGAAAAGCCATTTTAGTTATTAATAATTATTGAGATACATTTTTAACCTTAAGATTCTTATTATAAGGATATTATTCCTACAATGTAACAAAATATTGATAAATGATGATATTATTTCATCTTAACCTAACATTTCAAAATAAGAAGTGTCAAAACAAAATTTCGCTTAACAACCTCTTGCTTAAAGTGCGCAAGCGTACAGTACTACCAACCGCATAAGTGACAAGTTCAGCGCTTCTTAACTAAACTTTGCACTGAGCAACACAACTACGGTTTAAACTTAGTTTAAATTTAAACGGAGTTTACGTAAACAAAAGCTTAAGCTTGCACTGAGTAACCGGGCTTTAGGTATGAAATTTTCAAAAGTCATAAAACACGCGTTTTTGTCGTTAACCGAAGTCCAAAGTTACAAATTGCATGATATTAAATTTAAAAAAATGTTCTGTTAATTAAAAAAAAACAAAAACAAGTGTTTCTTCATTTTTCATCGAAGGTCAAAATTTCAAATTTCATGAATTTTGACCTTCGATGAAAAATGAAGAAACACTTGTTTTTGATTTTTTTTAATTAACAGAACATTTTTTTTAAATTTATTATCATAACTTAAAACATTAGGGATTTTTATACAAATTTTATTATCCCATTTAATCTTCTAGGGCCGTCATTGCAATGTCGAGTTAATTTCGAGTTAAATATAAACTTCAGGTTAAAGCCAAAAAAATAACCTGACTCTTGAGAACACGTAGACTTTTTCTAACTCCGATCTAAGGTAGGACTTGAAGGAACTGTCATTATTTAACTAAGATTTACATTAAGTTTAGGTTAACTCAGAGTTATTTAGGGTTAAGTTTTCCAAAATCCTGTAACCGTGTTTCTTCATTTTTAATCGGAATGCCAGATACCAATTTTTATGGATATAATTTTAAAAATGAATGGTTTTTATTCAAATTTTAAACACCTTATTTGACCCCTGAGGAGTTGATTTTTCAAAAATCCTGTAATACGTGTTCTTTATTTTAAACCGAAACCTCAAATTCCAATTTTCATTGATAAAACTTTAATATAATTTAAAAAATAACGATTTTTGTAGTCAAATTTTAACATACAATTTAACCTTAAGCGTGTAATAAAATCGCAAAAATTTAAAGTCTAGATTTGCACTTTTAACTAGTGTTAATACTCACAGTCCGTTTAAAAGTTACAGAATAAGGCCTTTCGGAGGTGATTGTTCAAAAATCTTTTCTTTGAGGATGTCTACGTTATAAAAGCGAGAAAACCGTTTATCTACATTATCTTCGAAAAAATTCAGCTTTTTCAAGTTAATACGTTATGGTTATAATTAATAATTTTATTTTATTTGCAAAACGACTGAAAAGGGTTTAAGCTTGCTAATAGAGAAATGGGTTTAATGACGAAATAAAACAGCAGAGCAATATCCGTTTAATCTCTGGAGTTGTCAACTTTCAAAACAATATGAAACAATTTATATTGAGCCGGCCGACAAACGTCGCATCGCCATAATCCCCTCATAATTGCTAAAACATTAATTTATTTTTAATCGGTCACGTCCGTTTTCATTTAATTAAAAAACTTGACAAGAATATTAAAGCGTTCCTCCCAAAACAAGACATTTCTGCGGCTAACTTCGTTCGAAATTTCCATAATTTTAGCTCTAATCGATACTGTGGCCACAATTTCGACACAAAATTTCAATTATTAGCGACAAAGCTCGAGTCTTAGCTGCGGTTTTAAAGCTCCAATTCGACATGCAATTAAATGCAATGGAATGACGTCGGGATTTGCATTTGATTTGATTTTCTGAGACGACTCGAGGCTGTAAACGTTGTCGACAATTACGAGCATTGTTGACTTTATGTCTAAGTCAACTCATAGTTTTTACCGAATGTAAATAACCCAAGGGAATTACCAGGAAATGAAAAACCGGCAAAAAACTGAAATGGACCCGGCGCTAGCTTGGGGATTTTTTACGTTTTCTTATACATTTTATTGTTAATCGAACTTTCAAATGGTATCCTGTATACCATTTGAAAGTATATTTTTACAATTTTATTTATTTATAGAAGCATGTTTGTTATATTTTATTTATGCCTTTTTAAATTTTTTCAGACTTCTTTACAATTTTTTAATCAAAATAAATTAATACAGGGTGTTTCGATTGCACCTACACTGTCAAAGATATCAAAATTAATCAAATGGCACAGCAAATGGAAAGTCAAAGTGCACCTTAACTTGATTTTTTCAAATAACACCCTGTGTATTTTATTACTAATTATTATTCAGCATCTCATTTTACATCTTTTTTAGAGCTGTTAATATTTTTTCCGAAAGTTGAAAGTTTAGGAGTTTTTCTGTTTTTTTTTGTTTTTCTGAAAAATACATGTAAAATCTTTTTGATACTAACGTAGTTTGCCATGTAACAATAAATACTGATATAACATCAGATTGGCGTTTTTTTATGTAAATTGCATACACATCTCATCGAGATATAAACTTTAATTTTGATAAGAAATGATTAAATAAAAATGAAAATAAAACGACGGCACTACTAGAGAAGATATGAAAGAAAGAATTAAAAAAGCTTTTTGAAAAATTGATGATGATGATTAGAAGCGGTGACTTTTTAAAAAGAATTGACCAATGTATTACTTTATTGCTTAAGAATGCCGTCAGTTTAAACAGTTTTGTTGCTGCAACTAACATGTTATCGCTGTTGATTTCGGTTTTTTTATTTCCTTATTTCTAAATTTCTGTTAATTTTATTTAATAATTTCTTGTCAAAATTTTATTAAGATTTATGTCTCGATGAGATTTGACCAAGAAAATGAAAACGTGACGTACTATAAATGCCTTATGACATTAGTAGGTCAAAATGTGTTGTCTTTCATAGCACGCTACATTAGTATACAATAGATTTTGTGTGCATTTTTCAAAAAAATCGAATTATCTCTTTAACTATCAACTTTTGGAAAAAACTAAAAAGACAAAAAAGATGTAAAATGAGACGCTAAATAATAATTAGCAATAAAACACAGGATGTAATATTTAAAAAATTAAGTTATGGTCTTTCAAAATTTACCAAAATGAATGTGTCACAGCAAGGTGATGTTACAATGTCAATGTATGGTCTTGTCACCAAAAGATACCTCTGACATTTGTTTACCTACGGACAAGGTCCCAACTCGATATCCCTAAAACCAAGGGTACTGCGATTTTTTAATTGCAATTTAATTACAAAATTGGAGAAAAAATTAAATAACTTCTGAACGGTTAAAGTAAATTGCAAAAACTAAACTAATTTATAGAGCCTCAAAAAATGCAAATTTAAATATGTACAAATATACAAGGTGTCCATTTAAAAAATTATGTTAAAGGCTGCACTGTAAAAGTGTAACACCCTGTATAAGACAAAATAATTTTAGGACGTACACTTTGACTTTCCATTTGCAGTGCCATTTGATTTATTTCGATATTTTTGACATTCTAGGAGCAATCGATCACGCCCATATCAATGACTCACCCTGCAGTGTGTTAATAAAAAAAGTGTTTTTAAAGTCAAATAATATTCTAAAACAAACGATTTTGTTGTTTTGAGCAGTGAGTTACTTAGTGTGATTAGTATTTAATTAATCTTAATTTTCAGTTACATTTAGTTAACATTTATAACACAAATTAATTAAAAATTTAAAATTTTTGAGCTGCAAAATAAAATTTAAACTTAGTTTTTAATATTATTGTGAGACTAGTAACAATTTTTGCAAAATACATAAACGTAGAGAAAGAATAAAGTATTTAGTAACAAAGTGTTTGAAAAAATGGTGGATGCGCCGGGCCAATAACTTGTTTTTGGTGTACTTTTTTATATTTTTAAGCTTTTTTTTTGTTATTTTTGAGTTATACTGAAACTATTCTTGACTGTTATCTTGACTACTCCTACTTGTTAGATAGTTTACATAAGAATTAATTCCTTCTTATATTTTGGGAAGTTACTGCACTGGTATGTTTCTATATTTTCCATCTATTTATTTAAATACAAAATGGTAAGTCCTAAATAAGACAATTATTGATCATTGAAACGGCTTAATATTCTATCAAGTTCTGAAGTGAAACGCTATAAAAAACTGGTTTAGCTCGTGGAGTAAACTAATTTTGCTAAAATAATCTGATATCCTATTCCGCCCTTGTCCTCCGTAATGAAACATTCCTTTTGACCTCATAAATAAGCAAAAAGAGCCTTATTATGAAACGTATAGCTGTAATATATCAGGGTTCCAGCCTATAAAGTAATACTCTAATCTCTTCATCTCGAAAAAGATAAGTCTGATTTATGTAATGAGTCTCATACAAGTCTCCATTTAGCGGCATTTTTGTTTTAGAAAAATCTTTTGTGTGTCTGGGTGTTGAAGAGCTTAGAGACAGTTCAATATCCTCGACATGTCTATATTACGCACACCGTTCGAATATCCGTTTTAAGCGAGATGTGTTCCCTTAAACAAACAAGCTCTCCGTCTTTGATCCGAAGTTCTTGAAAAGAAATTCGAGCCACCGTTCTGATAGATGCAACATCACGACAATATCCTTTGTTCAATATCAGAAACCGATAGGAGCCATTTGTTCCTTTGTCAGGATAAACACATCGAGGTTCGAATTACACGACTCAGACGACAATAAAATTTCGAGAGAATTATTCAGGTGTAGGCCCCACTAACATTTTTTGCTTACAAATATCGCTCTATTAGGAGATATCACTACTACAGCTCCAACAATGCAGACTACCCGGAATCTGGAGTTTCTTATTTCACGCAACGTTATTTTTATCGGAGCGAAACAAAGGAAACGTGCAGTTACGTGACGCGCTTTCATCTTGTTTTCTCTTTAGAATTGCAGCGCAACATTAAAAATTTTCCCTTTGTGTGGGCGAATCGGGCTTTTTCTTCCTCGCGCACAATCATAATAAGGAAAAATTGGATTAGTGAGGAAATTCGCCGACGTAGGGTGAAATTATGAGGTCAAAAGGTGTCCTCGTTTCGCAAAGGATTAATAGCCTGAGGTGTGTTTACGTTAGCTTTTAATGTCGTACAAAATTTTATGTCGAAAAAATTTTGTGAAGGGGAAATTGCCGCCGTAATGTTATTTTCATAAAAAATATTAATTGCGTGGGTTGTGCATGTGTACAAGGGTTTAAGACTCAGTCAATGTTACGCCTATAATTTAAAGAAACGGCTGCGTGGAATTGAATGGCAATCTATGGACGGAAATTGAAACGCTCGGAGAATTCTTCACTATACTCTCCCTGAAAACAAACCGTCGCTCCTAATGGGTACTTAAAACTACCGATTTATATCTCTTTACGCCTCATGTAGTCCCAGTTTCTTTCGTTATACGACGTAATTTCTCAAAGATCCGATCTTGGGATGTTTATTCATGTTAACAGATGGGAGATAACCAAATAACTCTATCGGGAAACACAATTCGACCTACTTTCACCCAAATTTCGATCAATAGCTACAAAAAGGCCAACAGCTTCATTGCAAAAAACACAAAACCATATACAGGGTGAGTCACTGATTGTTCCTGTACTGTCAAAGATATCAAAATAAAATAAATGGCACTGCAGATGGAAAGTTAAAGTGTACGTTCTAAAATTATTTTGCCATATACCGGGTCTTTCATTTTTACAGTGCAGCCTTTATATAACTTTTTTTTAAATGGCACCCCCTTTATATTTGTACATATTTAAATTTGTACTTTTTTAGGCTGTATAAATCAGTTTAGTTTTTGCAATTTACTTTAACCGTTTAGAAATTATTTAATTTTTTCTACAATTTAGTGCGTCTGCAGGTACATTATTAAAAAATCGCAGTGGCCTTGATTTTCGGAATATCAAGTTCGGACTTTGTCCGTGGGTCAACAAATGTCTGAGGTATTTTTTTGGTCACAAGACCATACATTTGCTTTGTAGCATCACCTTTCTGTGACACATTCATTTTGGTAAACTTTGAAGGACAAACACTTTTTTTTTAAGTAGCACCCCCTGTATTTTATTACTAATTATTAATCAGTGTTTCATTTTACATCTTTTTTATCTTTTTAGTTTTTCAAAAGTTGATAACTAAGGAGATAATTTGGTTTTAAACATAAAAAATGTTGTTTTGGGCTTAATTTACATTTACTTGGCGATATTTTAAAGCAAATACAGGCTGTTCCGTCAAAACTCCCATTAGAAGTATTAGTAGTTCTAATATTGATAGACATCTGAAAATTTGTATACAACTATAATGACTAAAGCCTTGCTTAATAAAAATGTTTTAAGATGGTGACAATTTGAGTTATACCGGAAGTCGCTATCAACTTCCTTATTTTAAATAAAAAGCTATATTTTTTAATTTTTTTTTTGATTATTAAAGTTATTTTAAAGTAGTTTTTATAAGCTTCTCCTATACCTAAATTTAGCCGTTTACGAAATATATAGGGTCTTCAAGTTTTTTTTTAATTTGCACCTTCCAGTTCAAAAATCGATAACTCTGCCATTTTTTAAAATTTGAAAATTTTTTTTGCACATTTGAAAGAGAAAGCTTAGCTCTTTCCTTAGGTGTTTTAAAATTTCTAAAAAATGAATAACAAACCCCAAATGATTAAAGGTAAGTCTTCAGAACTTTAAGCACCCATTACCATCCATTAGTCAATTTTTTCAAATGAAATGCCACAAGTTTTATTTCCTTAAATTGTAGAGAATTTAATGCTATATTGAACTGTATTAGCATTTTCTATAATTATGTTTATTAGTTTTAAAGTTATAATAACTTTTTGTTGGGACTGAGAAATTCATTAGCCATTGACCTTTTCTCATAGATTGTCATGAAAACGAGAGAAAAAAAATACAAAGTTTTTTAAACCAACATTCAATAAATTTCGTTTTCACAGGACGAAGAACACAGTTTTAAATAGAATTTATGGTCTATTTAATCAGAAATGTTTGTATGTCAAACTACACAAAAATAGCTGTGGTTAGTAAATAAAATTTTTAATGAAAAAAACAAATAACTTAAAAATTATCACATCACATACAAGTATAGGGAATGCTAATACAAATCGATGCAGAAGAAATTTTTCCTTTATCTAGTAAAATAATAATGGGTACTTGAAGTTATCCAAATTTAACTTTAAAATTTTTTGGTTTTTTAACTTTTTTTTCCAATTTTAAACACACTGGGGAACAGATATAGGCTTTCTTTTTTAATTCTCTAAATATGATTTCGAAAACTTTAAAGCTAAGAGAGTTACCGATTTTTTAGGTGGCAGGTGCAAATCCAAAAATTTTCAAAAAATTTTAAATATTTCGATAACAGTTAAACTTAAAATTAAAATAACTCAAATAATCCAAAAACGTAGTGAAAAACATAGTTTTCTATTTAAAATAAGAAATTTGATAGCGACTTCCGGTATAACTGGAACTGGAACATCTTGAACATATTTTGAACTCAACGGATTATGGATAATAAATATCTTTATTAGAACTTTCAATACTTCTTGTGTGGGGTTTAGACGGAACACTCTGTATAATGTTTAACAATTAGTTAAACATTTTCAAAACTAATTAAAAATTTTCAAAACTTTTAGTCAATAAAAACTAGACGTGATAGACAATTGTGACGTATATTTTAGTTATCAGTGACTAACTAGAAAACAAAATCAGTATAAATTATCTCTTGGTAAAAGAAACGAAATTTTGTAAACTATTGTATTTAATGCAAACTGGGAATAAACAAATTCAGAAAAAAATAACTACATCTAGACGGTTTTTAAGCAAACATTTCCAATAAATTTAATATCGGAAATTACTTTTCTTGCAGTTTGTTGTTTCTACACATTTTTTAACAACCATTTACCTCGAGTTCATATCTGCTGCTAAATAAATCTAAGAATTATTTTAATAAAAAGTCCTAACTGCAACTGTAACTGTATTGTGATCACTTAAGCAATTAAGTAATTATAAAAGACCGGTTTTGTTTAACAAGCATGATGTTTGCCATAACGAGTGAGCGTAATGTAGTTTTTGTTTTATGCAAAAGTATCCATTGTGTGTAAAATTCCGTGAACTTTTTAAACTTGCTGTTAAGTTAGTGAAGAGAGTAAAGAACTGCTCTACTCTGCATCTCGCTTTTACATTAGCTCTAGTATCACAAGCACCCTCCATCTATCACTGACCTCTCCATGAAAATGCTTCGGCATTGTCTCCCAGCTCTCCAGGTGTGTATCAAGTGTCACGTCAACTTTTCCCCAACCCTTCTTCCATCCACCGTTTACATAAATCCCCACGGTGCAATATTACAGATTCACATACAAAACAGACATCGATCAAACACATACTCGCCTCATTCATCTTGAGACCGCCTCTCAGGCCATCTGCTAGCGTTGAATATTTGCCATAACGCCAAAAAATAACACAGCGATTACCGTGATTTACGACCAAGAGGGAAAAACGCTATGCGGACTTTTGTTGATGGCTGCGGTGGATATATGTAGTGCATAACTTCGTTTCTTAATTAAACTGTCCGCAGGGTCCTTAAGGGGTCAAGCACGTGACGAGTGCCGACCACTAAGTCATTTCTTGTTGCTTTCGAGATGGTATTAAGGGTTTAATAGTCGAAGTTGCCGTGGACGCGAGGATTCAAGAGGGTTGGAGTGGCACACGGAGACGGAGGTTTTCGGTTATTCCAGCTTTGGGGGAATTTCTAACTAAATATAATTTCTATGCGTTACAATTACACAACAAAAAGCCTGAACAATTATTAATAAAATATGAAAAATAAAATGAAATAAATGAACAATTATTATTAAGTATTATTATTATTATTATCATTATTATTAATTAAAAGTTATTATTATAAGTAATAATTTTTTTACAAAAACAAATATGCTGCTCAGAATGACAAAACTAAAAAGCACAACTTGTTTATAAATAAATTTTTTCAGATCACTAAATTTAGAAATAATAAGTAAAAAAAATATTATCGGAAGTGGATACCTTTTTGTGTGTTTTTGGATTACTAGGGTGATTTAAAAGTAGTTTTTATAAGCTTTCCCTAAATTTTGCCGTTTACGAAATGTAAAATGTGTTTTTCAATGATTTTCATTTAGTCGTCTGTAAATTTCTCATGAAAATCAGAAAATGCCGCTTCATATAACTAATGAAAGGCATTTAGACATCAAATATTATTAAATTTTTTATTTGTTTATATAATATAACCGCAATACACAAATCTAACCCTCGGTTATGTTAGACTCAGCTTATATAACGGTTATATAACCATGGTTATGCTTAGTGTACATAACCATGGTTATATTACGGTTAGATAACCGCTATGTTTCTTAAGCAATATGGTCCAAGCTAGATTCAAGGTATATCTCAGTTATATAACCATGGTTATGTCTATCGTATACAGCAAAGGTTATATGACGGTTATATAACTGTTAAGTATGCGATGTTATATAGCGTATGCCAGATTCAGTTTATATATGGGTGACCTAAGCATGGTTATGTTACAGTTATATTTAATATTCGCCGGCGTTTTATAATATTTACAAAGCAAAATGAGTGATCTAAAAAGTTTTTGGTTATATGGTTGAAAATTATCTAGTTTGTTGGTAGTAATGTGCATTCAACAGTGATTTTTGCTTTTTTTTTACTTCTACGTGTTGCAACCACGTAAATAGTCATCCGTATTTATTGTTTATCATGAAAGTTGAGTACAATTTAAATTTATACTTAATAAAAAGCTGAAAAAACTTGCCTAAATGTATTTTAGTTTTGACCACAAAGCAAATTAATTTGTCAAAACCAAAGCAAATTATTCCAAGAATAAATGCTTTCTTACTTTCTATCTGCCGATCCGTTAATCCTACAATGTTAATATTAAAAAATGCGAACTGAATAATAATTGGAACAGTCAGTTTTGAATGTTTTTATTCCAGAAATTAAAGTTTAGAAGTCAATAAAAAATTGCATATTGCTTGTGACTCTGTTTCCTCGCTGAAGTAGGTAACATGTTTCAATACAAGTTATTTTTCTGTACGTTTGTGATTAGCGATAGACGAAAACATAGTAACTAGAAAAAAAATATTTTACTAATTAGAGTCACTTGCAATGCACAAAAATTATAGTTTTCATAAACTTGTCAAAAAGAATTAAAAATATTAAGCATATATTAAGTTATTAATTACTCGATGAAATAGTAACTATCCCAGTAGCACAGTTATACTGAGTTATTTTTCGCTTACATAACGTTTTATAACCGCAATACACAAATCTAACCATTAGTTATATTAAACTTAGCTTATATAACGGTTATCTACCCATGGTTATGTTTAACGTATATAACTATAGTTATATTACGGTTAGACAACCGTTATGTTTCTTAAGCAATGTGGTCCAGCTAGATTCAGGGTATATATCAGTTATCTAACCATGGTTAGATAACTGATATATACGCTAGACATAACTTATGTCTAGCGTATACAGCAAAAGTTATGTGACGGTTATATAACTGCTATGTATGTATGCAATAAAGCGTATGGTAGATTCAGTTTATATATTGTGATCTAAACATGGTTATGTTACAATTATATTTACTATTCGTAGCATTATATAATAATAATTACAAAGCAAAATAAGTGATCCAAAAAGTTTTTGGTTATATGGTTAAAAATTATCTAGTTTGTTGTTGGTAAAGTGCATTCAACAATGATTTTTGCTTTTTCTTTACTTCTACGTGTTGCAACCACGTGAGTAGTTATCTATATTTATTGTTTATCATGTAAGTAGAGTACTGTTTTAATTTATGCTTAATTAGAAAGTGAAAAAGCTTGCCTAAATGTCCTTTAGTTTTGAGCACAAAAAAAATGAATTTGTCAAAACCAAAGCAAATTATTCTAAGAATAAATGCTTTCTCACTTTCTACCTGCCAACCTATTAATTTTACAATGTTAAGCTGGGTTTGGAGAATTTGTCCAAAGCTGAGAAAACAATGAAAAAATCAGTGAACAATACGTTTTTGAAAATAGTAATACTTTAGTTCCTGTTAACTGTAATGTGTTTACAGTTTGACCAACTCTTGTTCTTTAAAGGAAAAAGTTAACACAAAGATACTGGCTACGTTAGAAGCTTTACCGTAAGATGGCAGCTCATTTTACGTATTACGCCTTCAGTATCTTCAGTCTTAATATAAGTAGTTCTATGTTAGTTTTTCAGAAATTTTTCAACAAGGCATCAACAAAACACTGAACAATATTTATTGTACACTAGCATTGTCGTGCACCCCAAACAAGCTGGTTAGCTGTGGTTAGTAAGAAATTTTCTACAATATCAAAAAAATCAACATACCTTTAAAGTTATCTCAGATAGGTATAGGGAATGCTAATACCGGTGGATGCGGAAAAAAATTCTTCTCCATCTAGTAAAATAAAAATTGGGACATTAAAAAAAAAGTTATAGATACTTGAAGTTGTTCAAAATTAACCTTAAAATTTTTGGGTTTATTAACTTTTATTCCAATTTTGAACATATTGGAGAACAGATATGAGCTTTCTCTTTCAATCCTTTAAATATGATTTTGAAAACTGTAAAACTAAGCGATTTACCGATTTTTTAAGTGACAGGTGCAAATCCAAAAATTTTCAAAAAATCTGAAATATCTCGAAAACTTAGATATAGGGAAAGCTGATAAAAACTTCTTTTAAATAACTCAGCTGATCTAAAAACGCAGTGAAAAACAGCTTTTCGTTTAAAATTAAAAAGTTGATTGCTACTTCCGGTATAACCGGAAGTGCCGCCATCTTGAAAATATTTTCATTGGACAAAACTCAACGGATTATGGCTGAGTACTAACTTTTAAATAAATATCTTTATTAGAACTTTCAATACTTCTAAAGTGGGCTTTAGATGGAACACCCTGTATACACCTGAGAATTTTAGAAAGTATTCTTGTGGCTTTGAAACCGCCTTTATTGCAAGAAGAGTTAATGCAATTTGATGCAAAATAAAAGAGTTGATGTGATAATAGTGCTTCAGTGATCTAACACAAAGAGCCGCAAAAATATTTCAGGTGCGCACATTACACAAGAGCACAGACTTTATCTTGGAGACATAAACGAAGTTATATTTAATCCTTGACATATATTATAGTTTCACTACGACTATATTTAGGAGACTAATAAAAGTTTAACCTTATTAAATATATTTTCAAATTAGAAATCGTTATGAATCTAGATTTTTAATTTTTTTTACTTAATCATGCTGGTACTGTCAAAAACTTGGTAATAATCTACAAAACTACAAAAAAATCGTTCTTAAAATTTGTTCCTAAACTGTTTTTTCCAGCTGATATTTTTGATAGCAAGTTAACCAAATTTTGCATTTGTTTGGTTTAATTTGCCTCTGACCTTTGCAGGAGCCATTCCGCTGGCACACCGTTGCAAAATATAAGCTAATCAAAAAGCCGTCAATTCCCCCGACGCTAAAGAAAATTTATGATAATTGCCGTTAGCGTCGGAAAATTTACAACGTCATCTCGTCCGTCGTACGGCCAACTCGCCAGTGGCTGGTGCGTGAGCTTGGACATTCTTAACGAAACTTATACCAGTTCTAAAGCAGAGTTACTGTCGGTCGCAAAAGAAAAGTCGAAATAATGGCTACTAAAGAAGTTGACGGAGGTATTCGGCGATATTTACAAGAACAGAAGGCGATATATCGTGTCGCAAAACTTTCGCAATACCCTGCCACAGAAAGAATTTTATTAAAAGTGTGATGAGAGTCCACTTGTCTCGTTTCCGGTCTTAAAAATTTATTTCAGCGGTGAACGCTTTATTAGTCACATTGTAAAGTTACGACGCCTTTACGGCGGCGGTGACCTGATCATTATTAACACGGATAAGATTCATTTTATGTGTCGTGACAACAGAAATGTGGCCGTAAACGTGCTCCCGGAACGGTTATACAAACGTTTCAAACTCGGAAGTCGGAAGTAAACAATAACAAACTTTGGTAACAAGAAATTAAAAAAAAACTGTCTTCAATCTAGACTGTTATTCGACCGGTTCGATCCGCTCGGACAAGGAACACATAACCCGGAGTCATTTCCAGGCCTTCTGTCGACCGGAACAATCCGGAGCTTCGGACCCACTCATGCAAATCATTGGACAATAATTATAGCGGCTCGACATTTGCAAAAAACGAAACCTTTTTTTAGAGGGACTCTGTACTCTATATGCTACAAGTTTTACGTTTCTGACTTAAAATTTAAAATACTTTACATATTTTAGAAAATTTATAGTTGATTTACGTAAATGCGACTTGAGTTTGAAACCAAATACATTTTTTAAAACAGCATGTAAAAACTGATTATCTTTCCGGCTTGACATATTTTTTATTGGTAATGAGGTCTTACAAATGCAACATGAATATAGTTAAAAAAAACTGAAAATTCAGTCTTTGTTAAAATGAAGTATACTATGCACTGTAGATTTTTACGTCAAGTTGGGGTTCAAATACATATTAAACAAGAAACAAAAAAAAATAGCTCACCACACGCGTTTTTTTTATCAGATTTCCTGAAGTCCTGAGCAGATTTTTTGACAATTGAATAACAAAATTAGAAATAAAGGTAAGCCAGTGTCTACTAAAAATAACATTCACAAAAAGCAGTCACAATCTTGGAACAGAATTATTTAACTTCTCATTGATTTACGCTTTCGCACGCTTGCACACAATCCTAAAATATTAAAATACGTGGTCGAAACATATTATATTTACGAAAACTGCCCGATTTTTGCACAGTTTTTTAATTCGAGATTTAGCGCTCTTTAAAAGTAAATAAGTTAACAATAAACATAAAATACACAGCATTAAAAATAGGTAGTAAGAAGAATAAAAAAATTAGTAACATTTTTATCGGTATTAATAGTTTTATTTCTTGGCGATCTGTAGCGGCGAAATAAAAATCAATCAAAAATAAATTATGTTTATTATTTTTAAATATTTTGAAATCATATTTGTAAATCTCTGATCCCTGGAAATGGTTAGCAAATCCCAAATTTTTAAAGTTAGGTACGTATAGAAAAATGGATAAGCAAAATTTTTCAAACATCTTGTATATTGAATTAATTTTTATTGTATTAACGAAAAGTATGATAAAGTTTTTAGCGAGTTTCCTGCAACGTTAAAACTGAAACTTGAAAACTATTACAAATGGGTACAGGGAGCAAAACTAAGAAATTTTATTTGAAAAAAATTTAATTTTCCTTAAATGTAATTTTAAAATTTATATTTATTATTTTGCAAATCCAAAAATAAAAAAATGTTAAATCGAAAACAGTTAAAATAGCTTTAAAGAATAAAGAAAAAGCTTTGATAATCCAAAAACAATAAAAAATATTAGTTTCCATTTTGAAAATGATAAATCTTAAAAAAAAATCAGACTATGGCAGTGTACATAATTTCAGATAAATATCGTTACTAAAACTTAAAATATTTCAATAGTGAGCTTGAGAACTATTTGAAAACAATGCTATAATTTTCGCGAATCACCTAATACGTATTTTCAATATGTAATAGTTCGAATAAAGTTTTTGTTTAGATTGTTACTCACATTAACAAAAATGTCAAATTAATCTTTAAACACATACATATTCAAATTTGATTGTAATTAAAAGTTCTGTAAATCGCCCTTAAATCTATTTACCTAATTTTCTTTTTAAAATTTTTCTTAACTTATTGGAGGTAATAATGCATGAAAATTTTTATGTATAGAATTTTCAGAATTTTTATACCTTTTTTTATATTATATCAGATAAATATTATCTGATATATTTTAGGACCGGTTTATAGAAAGCTTCATTAAATTTTAATTCGTTGTTAAAAGTTAACAACGCAAATAGACCAATCAAATTGGTTCAGTTTGGTCATGTGATCAGTTAATCACGCATTTAATTGCGGATTAAATCAATGACGCTTCTATAAACCGCTCCTTACTGTTTTCCTGATTTCAGTTGAACTTATTCATCAGATAAACTAACTGAACGAAATTAAGCAGTTAAACTTTATTAAGTAGGTATTTTTGACATTTTGAATTCAAAATTGCAAAAAAATATTCTTAACAAATTAACGCACAAAAATTCCAAATTTAACACTTTTTGTACAGTCTAACTGTACTGAATAATAAATAATAGAAGAATAGTGAAACAATTTTATACTTAATTTGTGAATACAAATTATTCGTCAAATCATTAACTGACGATTTATTTATCATATATTTTTAATTAATTTATTAATTAATAACAAATTTTATGACTCCAAATTCTTATAAAAATTTTTGCTAGCATTAAAATTAAATTTATTTGAATTTTTATTTTTTTTTTGGCTTTTTCAGGGCAATAAGTAGGAAACCATTCGTGTAACGTAGAGGCAAACCATTTTGTTAAACAGATAACAGATATGATAACAGAATAAAACTGTGTCAAATACGCTAACTCATCGATTACTCCTCGCTCCACTCATCTCTTGCAGATTTCAGCACATGCCACTACATTTTTGGAAAAGGGGGCAAAATATAAAGCATTTACGGCATGTAATGCCTTATTTTCTGCCCTGCGAAGTAGCGCTTTAATTAATTTAAAATGAAGTAAACTAAATAATTTAAAAAATGTTTTTTTGGAAAAAGCTTTTATTTAAAAGATGCACTAAAAAGTAAAAAATAATGTTTTCCTATCAGAGAACAATATTTTTGCTTGCAAAGTAGGATTTTCAAATTTATAATATCTTTGGGAACAAAGCTCAATTAAGAAAGTAATTCTGTAATGCCGTATTGTTATGACTTATGAGCCTTCCCAAAGCTTTTACAAATTTTAAAATCCTACTTTGTAAGCAAAATATTCTCCTCTGATAGAAAAACATTATTTTTTACTTTTTAATGCATTTTTTAAATAAAAGCTTTTTTCTAAAAAAAAACATTTTTTATTTTTTCCATTCATTGTTTTTAGTCTTTACTTATTCTGAACGTCTTTTTCTCTAAGATTTATTGTAACACGATTATTTTGCTGATTTGTGCAAACTTGTTTAGTGGTATGTCATAGAAAACAGCTGTTAGCATTGAAAGCACATCCTAACCTCTGTTCTGTATCTATACTCTTTCGTATGAATTTAATGAATGAATTTAAAAAAAGCGACATTTGTTTGTCACGAAACCTAATGAAAATGATTAGGTATTAATATTTCCCAATGACCAACATACCGTTAATGTTGGTATAAGTTACGGTATGTACACATAGGGGATATTTAACCACTTAGGAATGCATTGTCATGCAGATTACGTAAGTATGCAAAATTTCAATTCATTGGGACAACAGGAACCCTTTCAAATTAGGCTCCAAAAATATGACACAGACAGACAGACAACAAAGCAAGTTAAATATAAGCTTTTTAAAAAATACTTCTGTAGTTTCACTGTAGCCAATGTCCCTGATGTCGTCTGTGTTATTTTTATGTATTTCTGTACGTTTTCTGTATTTCTCATTTATTTATTGTAATATTTCTTACATTCGAATAAATTCGAATCCGGGTAGAATTAAGGCAAAAGCCACATTCATTTAAGTTCATGTGCGAGGTTGGACAACAAAATGTGCGTCCCTTACCCACCTCGATTCGCCATACTGCCAAAAACAGGACGCTCAAAAGTGCGAAAAAAGCGATAATTTCGTGTGTGAAAATGTGTAAAATAATTTTTCGTTGAACGTCAAGCCCGCCTTATTGTTGTCTCTGCGTTGAAATTCTCCATTTTGGGCGTTTTTTCTTTGTATGAAAAATAGAGTGACGTGTTCATCCGGTCCGTCACAATTTAATTGACAACGGCGGTGCCTGTTCGCGTCGACGTAATCTTCGTTTTAAAGTGTATATAGCGTCGCGACGTCCGTATCGCTCCTCTTGCCTGATCTGAAGGCTTAGAAACGTCGTTGTCACATAACCGGAAGCCAAATATATATTTAGGAGGGCATTTTCCCGGCTCAACTCTCGACAACGAAAGAAATAACAATGATAGATGCGACAGAATAACTCCCTTCGGACGCCACGTCACAAATTAAAATTTACCGGAATGCAAATCCTGATTACAGCTGATAATCCATATCGATATCTGGGTCTGGGCCATATTAGGGAGCCGAATAAAACGGCTTCTGGTAATCCCAAGGCGGAATTGATGGGCTCGTGTGTGAGAGTTCAACGGGGGCCGACCTGGCTTTTATTGCATTCCACAAGCTAAAAGCGGAATAATGCGATTAAAAAATTCGATTTTTAAAGCAACGTATCAGCTTAATAATTTATTGGAAATTGGCAACGTTTAGGTATGCTAATTAATATCTTTGGATGGATTCTGCCTCGGGAAAATATTCAGCGAGTTCAAATGGATCCGCTGCAAAACACTGCATTAAAAAGAACAACGTTGGCTTCCTGAATTCTTTAAAAGCTTTTACTTTGTAAGTAGACGTCTGGAATATTAATTGTTACATACACCGCAGCCTGAATAAAGAAAAACAATTCAGAAATTCATAAAAATTCAATGAATACAATCTCCAGGTCATACAGAGTGTTCAGGCACACAAAACCGAACTGAAAGCTTCACAAAAGTGCACAAATGTAGAAATTACCCATCAGCGTTTTAAAAAGCCATTTGCTTAAAGCACGTTCGTAAAATATGCATATCATGACTTGATGAGCTAAAACCGGTTGAAATATTAATATTCTAATGCGCCCATTATGTAGATATTGCATGTTTATTCGGATTGTTGTAATACCAATTTAAATAATTTCGGTTCAAGTTGCTGGAATGAGGTTGGTATTCCCTTTGTCATTTTTGTGTTTTACTAGAGAAATTAATTTTTAAAGCCTCTTACTTTAAATGGATTGCGGTGAAACACGAACAAACAAATCACCAAGACATTCGTGGGGGAGTTTGGCATTTGTTAATTGGTTTATTTTTGTGAACGTTTGGCGCAATTCGATTTGTGAGTTAGTAAGATGGAATTAAAAACATTTCTGCGGTGAATTAGTTTGAAGCGGATGCAATTTTAACCGTTTGTGCGCGCACTAATCTAATTTTGTGATTAATATGCAAGCAACACTGCACAATTATTGACGTTGGGAGAATTAGAGATGTTCTTATTTGATTAAATTATGACTTGATCGAATTTGCAATACGATACGGATCTGACTTGTAATTCCACAGACATTTGTAAGGCATGGGCTCAATGGAACACCCAGACGTTTCCACAGTTAACAAAGCTTTATATTTTACTAGCTGTTGTCCACGGCTTCGCACGCATGTTCACAACCATTTTTAAACACAGAAGAACAATGCAAAACTTAGTATATAAAAAGTAAAACACATAATTTTATTGTGTACTTTAAAACCGTGACCCAATGCGAACCGGAGTAAATTTTGCTAGTTTTTATAATTGCAAACAAACTCATTCCCTGTTTAACCCTCTTGTGGTTGTAATTTTCAAAATCTTGAAACACATTTTTTTTCTTTTTAACCGTAAGTCTTTATGCTAATTTTCTTGGATATAACTTCAAAAATGAAGGACTTTTGCGTTTATCTCCATTAGGGGTGGGATTTCTAAAAATGCTGAAATATACGTCTCTTCTTTTTTAACCGACTGTCTAAGATTTTAATTGATATGTATAAGTTCAACAATAAAGAATTTTTTGTATGTATAACTTCAACAATGAAGAATATTTTTGTTTAACCTCCTTGGAGTAGAATTTTCAACAACCTGAAACACGGGTTTTTTATTTTTAGACGAACCAATTTTCTTGGTTATAACTTCATGAATCCAAAAACACGTCTTTTTTATTTTTAATCGACCGATCAAATACCATTTTTTATGAATATAGCTTCAAAAATGATGATTTTTTATGTTTAACTCTCTTTGGGGGTGGAATTTCTAAAAATAATAAAATAATTGCTTGTTTATTTTTCATCGAATGCCCAATTATCTATTTTTATAGATATCAGTTAAAAATTACGGATTTTGAAATTTAACTCTTTTGAGGGTGGAATTTCAAAAAAATCATAAAACATGTGTTTTGTTTATTTTTATCGACTGCCCAAATATCAATTTTCATAAATATAAGTTCAAAAATGACAAATTTTTATAATTAAATCCCTTAGGGTAGAAATTTCAAATGTTCTTAAGTACAAATTTTTCATTTTTAACCGAAAGCTCAAGTACCAACTGCATGGATAAAAATTAAAAATTACGGATTTTTATACAAATTTCAACCCCTGTTCAACGTCCTTGGGGTTAGCATTTCCAACTAAAACAGTGTTCCTTTACCTTTCACTGAAAGCCCAAATACCAACTTTAATTAACGTAAATTCAAAAGTTACTAATTTTTATACAAATTTTATTACGCCATTTACCTCCTAGGGGTCGGTTTTTCGAAAATTTTGAAACACGTCTTTGTTATTTTTTAACCGAAAGCCCAAATACTAATTTTCAAGACTATACCTTTAAAAATATCGGATTTTTATTCAAATTTTAACACCCCATTTAATCCCCTTATTTTCAAAAGGATTTTCAAAAAATCCTTTCTTAGTACATGCCTACGGTATAAAAGCTACCTATTGTAAAAACTTGAGGTTTCTATACACAGCCGTTCAGGCTGTGCGTTGATAGGTCAGTCAGTCAGGACAACAAATTTTAAATATATATAGATTTTTGATAGTAATTTTGTTAGACTTTGTTCTAACGAAATCGTTGTTTGTAAAAAAGTTAGTAGTTTTTAAGTAGATAGGCTGTGCCGATTCTAATTCACTTCGTCTGCGCATACGCCATTTCAAGGAATCCCCTGTAGAAATCATGGGAATCCCCTGATGATGATGCTTTTTCTGGATTATAATGTCATGGCTTGTCCTTGCGCATGCGTTATAATGTGGGAGTCCCACATTATAATTACGTACATTTCCTGATGTTGCTATTTTTGGATCATGAGGTTTTGATGAGAATCCCGTGAGGAATCCTACACTGAAAATTATGTAAATCCCCTGCTCTCATTGCTATTTTTAGATCTTGATGTCTCGGTGGGATTCCCTAAGAGATTCTCATTTTGACGTCGTGATCCAAAAATAGCCATGATCTTATGATTTAAAAATAGCAACAACATCAGAGAATTCACGTGACACATTCATGCATGCGCAGACAAAGACAAGCATGACATCAAATCCAAAAATAGCATCAACAAAGCTGACTGTCCTCTCGGTTTTAATCTAAAATATTTAAAAATCTTTAAAAGGAAATTATAAAAGAGACATAATAAAGCACGTGAACAATTAGGTGTAATTTTCGTATATTAAGTAAATGATCGATTTCTCGCTGACAGTGACAGTTTTAAATTCACAGGTACTTAACTGGTAGCTAATTTACAATCTCACAACACCGCTTCATGGATGACGACATTTCACTCAAAAAGAAACATTTTTTTTGCGATTTTAAAAAAAGGTTTTAAAGAATCTGCATTACTTCTGTTAAAACGAAGTTTGCTAATACGTTAATGTAAACTTGCTTCTTCTAATAATATGCAGTTAAATAATTTTCCAATTTTTTTTCTTAATTTTAAATTAATTATTTCATAAATGATACGTTCAAAAAAAACTTGTAGCGCTAGAATGTGGACCTTTGGTTCTAAAAGGTGTAATTTAAATCTTGTTTAAATTCATTAATAAATAAAAAAGTTATGAGGGGGGTGCCCATTTCGGTGGGACAGCCTGTATTTCCCAAAATGAATGATCAATTTAGATATAATTTTTAAAGCAAATTCGGACACTTATTTAATTTGACGTAGGTAGCAATAAGCCATACATTTTTACATTTTGTATTTATACTAAGTACATCAGTTTACCAAATTTAATTGAAATCATTTCAATACTTTAGAAAGATTTTTTAAACAAAGTAAGCGGTCACATCGTTGGATAACAAAAATTTTTTAAAGGACTTAGTTTATTGCTCAAAAATGTGAACAAATGGAAAAAAAAGAAGCCCATATCTGAGGTTTCAGTTCAGGAATATCACTTTATTTGAGAAAATTTTGTAATTGTTCAGGTTATTCGAACGAGTGTTACAAACAAAATAACATTTTTTTGTAATATTTAGATGTTCCTTGTAAGTCAGATGAGTCTCTGGTTCTAAATAGAGGAACTAAATCCAACAAAACAAGAAAAAATAAAATTAAACACTACTTTATAGTATACAGGGTGATTCTTTTAGGGCCTACATTAGAAACTTTTTAACCTCTAATAAAACTAGAAGTTCAAAATTTTGTATAATATTCAAATCCACCATTCTGAGTTCAACTAAATTATTTTTAAAATGGCTGAACTTCCGGAAATTGGCGCCGACTTTGAAAAAGTAGTAACCAAACATTTTTATTGTATTTTTTAATTCACCTTCTCAAACTGAGTAAAATTTACCCAAGTTTTTGGTACTTATCTGTCATAGTTTTGAACATATGTCATTTTTTTTTAATTTTAATTTGCAAAGGTTTATTCAAAAAATCACAGCCCTTAAACCGTTTGCGGTTTTCTGACTTGTAATGCCACAGACATTTGTAAGGCATGAGCTCAATAGAAGCCCCAGACGTTTCCACAATTACCAAAGCTTTATAATTTATTTTTGATAGTAATTTTGTTAGACTTTGTTCCAACAAAATCGTCGTGTTTGTAAAAAATTAATAGTTTTTAGGTAGATAGGCTGTGCCAATTCCAATTCACTTCGTATGCGTATGCACTATTCCAGTGAATTTCTTGTAGAAATCGTGGGAATCCCCTGCTGTTAATGATATTTTTGGATTATGATGTCATGGCTTGTCTTTCTCTGCGCATGCGTCACTTTGGGGAATCCCACATTGAAAATTACGTTAAATTCTCTGATGTTTTTTTTAGATCATAAGGTTATGGTTATTTTTGGATCATGACGTCATAATGAGAATATCGTGGGGAATCCCACACTGAAAATTATGGAAATCGGAAATTGTTATTGCTTTTTTTAGATAATGATGTCAGGGTGGGATTCATCCTGACGTCATGATCCAAAAATACCATAAACACCAGGGGATTCCCACAGGGAATTCCCTAAAATGGCGCATGCGCAGGCAAAGTGAATTAGAATCGGCCCAGCCTATCTACTTTTTATAACTTTAATATTACAGTCGTAAAAGAGAAATGGCTCACGAAATCAATTTCGGGGTTATTCAGTTTCATAAAATTAAACTTTTATTTTTAATAAAGTCGAGAAAGCTTTTTTGAAATTTAATTAGACGTTTAATCAGTGTTCTAGCTGTAGAAAAATTTAAGTAAAATCGTGATAACAATCCTAGCGCCGTTCTACATAATAATTCAGCACAGAAAACGTTATTTATATTTTCCTTACCTCGTCGGTTATGTTAGGCGAGCGAAAGCGCAATTACTGTTCTTTATCTTTTGTGTTTTTCGCATGTTGTGCACAATTTTTTATTAATGAATTTGTGCTTAAATCCATTGACGTGTTTCCCCAACTTTCTCGCATTGAATTTCCAAAGCCTGTCAAAATTAAGCACCGGAACGTCGCTTTAATAATTCATCGACAAAAAAATCATCGTTACGAGATAGTTGGTGGCGATAACGCTGTGATCATTTGAAAATAATGAAAACAAAGCATACTGTTTTTAATTATACGAGCCGTCGTCAAACGATAAAATCAATCACAGTCCATTTTGGCAAACGTAATTCTTCCGGTTCACGGGCCCAAAAACGCCGGTTCTAACGTTTATTTCATCGAAAAAATGCGTGCGCAAATTACGCACCTGTGCGTATACATTTAATTAAAAACGAAAACTGAAAGCAAAGCGAAAAAATTTCAGAGGCCGCTTTTGTAATTACGATGCGGGAACAAGACGCGTTCAAGTGGCGGTTAAACATTTAGCAAAACGCGATTTGAAAACCTTTTGCAAGAATTTTATAATTGAAATCGATTTGTTTTGTTTTGAGTTCCATTTTTGTGTCATTGTAATATTCGTATTAAAATATTTAATACTTTTTAAAAAAGGTCAAGATCGTTACTTTTTCCTTTTATTGAGCTTCAAATGTTGCATAATGCGATGAAAAAGCTCTGCTAAAAATTTTGTCTGAGAATGTTTACGAAAATCCCATTGAAGGGTTCCTATTCAATTTGATATCCCTTTTGAATAAATATTTAAAAGAGCTTTTGTTGGTCAGGGAGTCACCAAACAAGCAAAATGAGTTAAATTTTGCATTTTAGCAGGTCAGTCAATTAGGACTTTGAAGTCTTATGGAGAATTAATGACAGGGTGTGCCTACGTGTGTTTGTAAAGCAGTGAAAGGATAAAAAATTAAAAAGCTGACTGTCCTCTCGGATTTAATCTAAAATGTTTGAAAACCTTTAAGAGGAGCTTTTAATAGAGAAATAATAAAACACGTAAACAATTAGTTGTAATTTTCGTATATTAAGTAAATGATCGATGCTACATCTGTTCCAAAATCAGTGATCGATTTAGATATAATTTTTAAAGCAAAATCGGACACTTATTTAACGTGGGTAGTAATAAGCATTAATTGTTTACTATTTATATTTCTATTTATACAAAGTACATAAGGTTACCAAATTTAATTAAAATCACTTCAATATTTTAGGAACGATTTTTAAACAAAGTAAGTGGTCACAACGTGAAACAACAAAATTTTTAAAATTTATCGAAATCTTGCAAAAAAGGCTTAGTTTATTACAAAAATGTGATCAAATTAAAAAAAAGCAAATATCGGCGATTTCAGCTCAGAAAAATTACTTTGTTCGAGAAAATTTTGTATTTGTTTAGGTTATTCTTGACGTAAAAATGCTACATACAAAATAATATTTTATTTGTAATATTTAGGTGTTTTTATTTTTTTATTTTTTTTATTTTACATGCAATTATACACTACTTTATAGTATAGAGGGTGATTCTTTTAGGGCCTACAGTAGAAACTTTTTAACTTGGAATAAAACTAGAGGTTTAAAATTTTGTGTACGATCTATATCGGCCATTCCAAAGTCAACTAAATTATTTTCAAAATGGCTGAGCTTCCGAAACTATGAGAAATTAGCGCCAATTTTGAAATTTTAAATACTAAACAAACATTTATATTGCATATTTGAATTCACCTTCTCAAACTGAGTACAATTTACCCAAGTTGTTGGTACTTATCTGTCATAGTTTTGAACATATGTCATTTTTTTTAATTTCTATTTGTAAGGGTTTATTCAAATTATTACAGCCCTTGAACCGTTTCTGATAAATGAATATTTTTTTCGCATTCGATTATTCAAGGCTAGTATGATTTTTTCAACATGGTTATCAAAAATCGATTATAACTCGGTTTTTTCAAATGAATTGATCCTATTTTTTTAACGGTAATCGAAATAACAATAATATTTATATGTTATTATCTTATTATTATGTTATACCTATCTCTCACAGTTTTTGAAAAAAATCAGAAAAATGGATTTTTTACTTTGTAATTTTTATAGTTAATCCAGTAGACTTTGCAAAGTGGTTAACTATTGTCAAATTTTAATATCTTCTTTAGTTTTTAGCTCTGTCGTTATCGAATAAGCAGAAAAACAATAATATTAATTATGGTTTATGCTAACTGAGTGAATTATGTAAAATAACTCAGTCAGTATGCCGTCGAATTTTGACCTTCTTGAGTAAAAATGGTAGATAAATCTAACGTTTCTTTTGATCAGTGGCATAATTGTATTGTGTTTTTCTAAAGTTTACTCGATTAAAAATGAAAACAATGAGCTAGAATTCTGTTCTTTGCGATTATTTCAAAAACTGTAAGAAATAGATATAGAAGATGTTAATAAAAGTCTGCAGAAAAATTGATGTTCTTTTGATTGTCATTGAAAAAACAGGGTCATTCAATTTGAAAAAACTGTGTTATAATAATTTTTTTATCATCATTTTCAAAATATCATAGTAGCCTTGTAACTTGACACTTGTAATTCTAAAGATTTTAAAAGCCCTTTCGAGCCTTTTGGTTTCAAATGCAACAAAAATTATTCACTTATGGTGAAGAGTTTAAGGGTTTAATATTTTAAATGAATTCCTGCAAATGAAAATTTTAACAAAAAATTGACATACTATAAAGACCATGACAGATACGTACTAGAAATGAGGATACATTTTACTCAGTTCCAAAAGGCAAATTCAAAAATGCAAAACACTATTTTTTTTAATTTAGTTTTTTTCTGGCTTGGGTTAAAAAAAAGTAATTCGTAAAATATTTTTGTTTTTTGTTTTTAAAACGTACTACAACGCTCCAAATAGACAAGAATAATTTGTTAATCTTAAAAAACATCAAGGTTTCTAAAAGACAAAAATAACAAAATAAAAAAGAAAAACAATAATTAATGCATTATGCAAAATAATTAAATGCAATCTATCACGAGTAAGATGTGCTTGGATAACGTGTGTTTTTTTTAAATTTGTTATTTTTTCAGCCAGTGGTAGCAAAATTTGTCGCAGAAAATTTTATTTTTTCCTTAACCACCTTACCGTTCGAAAAAAACAATTTCGAATTAGTTCAGTGGTTTTATTTTCGATAATTTTACAAAAAAACTGAGAATTTAGTTCAAAAAGCTTTTGATTACATAAACTCGGTGTAAATTTAAACTAAGTTTAAACCGTAGTTGTTTTGCTCAGTGGAAAGTTTAGCTAAGCCGTGCTGGACTTGTCACTTATGCAGTTGGTAGTACTGTACGCATGCGCACTTCAAGTATGAGGTGGCTTAGCGAGATTTGGTTTTGACAATTTTGATTTTGAAAAGTTAGGTTGAGATGGAATAATATCATCATTAATCAATATTTTGGTACATTGTAAAAAATGTATTTCAATATAATTATTAATTACTAAAATGGTTTTTCCTTACTTCTTGGAACTCTTTCATAAGCGGTATTTTCAAATTATGCTTCTTTCTAAAAAAATTTAGTTTATCGTTTTCTAGCTTTTCTTTCAAAACACAGCAATAAACTGATTTGCACAGTTTATTTGTTTCTTTTGTGCATTTGAAGACTTGGACGTCCTCACTTTTGGAGCATAACATTTTTATATAAATAATTTAACTGTTTAAAAATTTGTACTATAATTAAAATAACATAATATTTACACAGTATCAATAATTCTAACATCATTCTTCTCCTGACCGTCGGATTGTGTTGCAGCAGTTAAAAAAATAACGTTTAATATATTGAAATAAGAATAAGTAAATTATTATTATTATTGTTATTTTTAGTTTTCTATAATGTAATAACATACCATCTGTTAATCACTACTTTTATAGTTCAAATTTATTTATCACAAGTTTAACTTAAACTGAACTGAAAATTATTTAAAAAAGCTGTATCGGTGCATGATCAGCAAATTCACTGTTGAACTCGGTAATTTATTATTTTTTTATCACTAATTATCATTAAAAGCAATTTTTTCCACATTTTTTAAAGTAAGTAGTATATAGGCTAGATGGTCCTTCAGCAGTCTGCTTTTTTCTAACATTGTTGGTCTACATACTTTATGATTTTTTTTAATTGTCGCATATTTTTCGTAATGTAGCAGCCTCTCTACGTATGTTTGCTGTTGCATTAAATCTTAGTGCAATTTTGGCCCACGCTCCATTTTTTTCTTCAAATGTAATCAAGTATCTTTTTTACAATCCAGTGTTAGTTTATAGTTTTGAACAAAATAAACCAATTTTTTTTCTTTGCGCTTAAAATTTGTACACCGGCTTCTTTTATTCATCTGTTAACAATTTCAATGAAATTATAAAGTTATGTATGTTAATAACGTTAATATTAAAAATGTTTAGCAATAAGGCAATGCTTAAGCGGGCAACATCGATCGCTTAGTTAAACCAATACTAAGCGTTGGCCTAGTGAATATTTAGTAACTAAGTAATGCTTAGTGCCGGTTTAAACTTAGTTTAAAGCTAAACTCGGTTTAAGCTCGAACTGAGCAACCCGGGCCTTATTCGTTCGCCAAATGTAATACAAAAATGGTGGAGGCGCCGGGTTAACACAGGTGTCTTGTAAATGGATTTAACTACAAAGCAGAACATAGCAACATGTTTTAAAAGTACTTGGTAAAATACTCAGAGTGTTAAAGAATGAGTTATAAATTTTAATGGCAAGTGAACCCAGAATTTGATTTCACGTCCACTTTTTTGCCCGTTTTTCTCAGTTCAGCTAAATATTTCATTGTCACCGATCAAAATGAAGTAAAAATCGTCTTGATCTCTCCTTGTTACATCCTCGGACACGATTTAAAGTTAAACTCGGTTTAAGTTCGAACTGAGCAACCGGGCCTTATTCGTTCGACAAATGTAATACAAAAATGGTGGAGGCGCCGGGTTAACACAGGTGTTTTGTAAATGGATTTAAGTCCAAAGCAGAACATAGCAACGTGTTTTAAAAGTACTTGGTAAAATATTCAGAGTGTTAAAGAATGAGTTATAAATTTTAATGGCAACTGAACCCAGAATTTGATTTCACGTCCACTTTTTTGCCCGTTTTTCTCAGTTCAGCTAAATATTTCATTGTCACCGATCAAAATGAAGTAAAAATCGTCTTGAGCTCTCCTTGTTATATCCTCGGACACGATTTAAAGTTAAACTCGGTTTAAGTTCAAACTGAGCAACCGGGCCTTATTCGTTCGACAAATGTAATACAAAAATGGTGGAGGCGCCGGGTTAACGCAGGTGTTTTGTAAATGGATTTAAGTCCAAAGCAGAACATAGCAACGTGTTTTAAAAGTACTTGGTAAAATATTCAGAGTGTTAAAGAATGAGTTTTAAATTTTAATGGCAACTGAACCCAGAATTTGATTTCACGTACACTTTTTTGTCCGTATTTTTCAGTTCAGCTAAATATTTCATTGTCACCGATCAAAATGAAGTGAAAATCGTCTTGATCTCTCCTTGTTACATCCTCGGACACGATTTAAAGTTAAACTCGGTTTAAGTTCGAACTGAGCAACCGAGCCTTATTCGTTCGACAAATGTAATACAAAAATGGTGGAGGCGCCGGGTTATCACAGGTGACTTGTAAATGGATTTAAGTACAAAGCAGAACATAGCAACATGTTTTAAAAGTACTTGGTAAAATATTCAGAGTGTTAAAGAATGAGTTATAAATTTTAATGGCAACTGAACCCAGAATTTGATTTCACGTACACTTTTTTGTCCGTATTTCTCAGTTCAGCTAAATATTTCATTGTCACCGATCAAAATGAAGTAAAAATCGTCTTGATCTCTCCTTGTTACATCCTCGGACACGATTTAAAGTTAAACTCGGTTTAAGTTCGAACTGAGCAACCGGGCCTTATTCGTTCGACAAATGTAATACAAAAATGGTGGAGGCGCCGGGTTAACACAGGTGTCTTGTAAATGGATTTAAGTACAAAGCAGAACATAGCAACGTGTTTTAAAAGTACTTGGTAAAATATTCAGAATTTTAAAGAATGAGTTATAAATTTTAATGGCAACTGAACCCAGAATTTGATTTCACGTTCACTTTTTTGCCCGTTTTTCTCAGTTCAGCTAAATATTTCATTGTCACCGATCGAAATGAAGTAAAAATCGTCTTGATCTCTCCTTGTCACATCCTCGGACACGACCCTCTTCATTCTAAAATTTGGTATTCGCATATCATGTCTGGCTCTTTGAGACGCTAGAAGAGGTACTTGCCGAACGTCACTTTCAATTTGGCGCACGTGAGCCGCATCCATGATTTATCTTTAAGACTTTCATATAAAACAGAAGCAAAACGCGTGATAATTCACCATTGCGGAACTTGTTCGGCAAATTATAATTAATGAGTTTCGTTATCTCCGGTGGTGTTCAAATGACCGGTTTATTTAATTGTTTTTGCATAGTACTCGACATGGGTATAACGAAGTCATTAAACTACACGTTTCCCCAAACACCCATAATTTTACAAGGGAATGGTTTATCTCGCTTTATGAATAATATATAAAGTTGGCATACGTTTCCGTTTCAGGGCCTCAACTTACGTTGTTACACTCACCCAATTATATTTCATCGAAAATAAACACACACAATGCGAGCGCAAGTTTTACCTAACGTAATTAAATAGTGATGTTTTGTTTAACTAATCAACTCACTGAATTTCGCCCAAAATCCAAATTGAAATTGCTGGAACAATTCGAATCAAGCGCCATTAATACCCGGCCACGCCCACAAAAACAAGTTAGTTAACTGAAAAATTTGCTAAGTGAGTTATGATCGACTCAGTGCCTATAACCCGGCAAATTTGTTCTATAATTACAGTACGGGGAGTTTTTCACCGACTAATGACCATTACAGCGAAAACTCACCGTTTCTCCGTTTCGCTGAAATTTCTCCAGGACTGTGTGGAGCCATTTCCACTGTTCTGCAGCCTCGTCGTCGTTGTCGCTTTTCTTCATTAGGTTTGTGTTTAGGACGACTATTTGCAGCTTGAGCGTTTTCCGCTCTATCATGTAATATCCTCCTGGAAAGGAAAAAATCCAGGATTAAAAATCCAATATTTATGTGCGAGTTTCGGAATGTTGTGTAGGCTTTGCCACTTGAAGCTATCGTCAAAGCCGTCCAATTCGGACACGAGCGTTCCCACGGGACCGTCTTCCTGACACGTCATAAACATGACGACGTCTTACCTGAAAGCGCCGAGTCTGCACGAAAAATCAGACATAATTTCGTTGAAAGTTTCACGAATCGGTCCTGAAAGCGTTTCGCTGTCTGGACGGCTGGAATGTTCGTCTTCGCGATCCAATAATGTACAAGTGAATCAGGTCTTAGCGTCGTCAATTTTTTAAAAGTTCGAATGGAAATGCTCTCGAAATGCACACGGTGTGTTATGCACTTTATTTTTTAGTTGTGAAAAAAGCTAACGACGATAGGACCAACTTTCTTGAAAAGTAAAACGACGAATTGCAACGTTTCGTTTATATAGTCAACATCATCAGGCTAAAAAATATATCTAACAATACAATATAATCACAATTTATTACTTTATCTTTAGTATCATTTTCAATTTTAACATTGGTACAAAATAATTTCTGATGGTAACTAAAAAAGTGGGAAGAGTCTCTCAAAATTAAAGGATTTATTGGCTAGTTAAAGAAAACAGTAAGATGTTTATTAAATAGTCAAGACTTTAAAAAAAAACGCCAAATGCTTTCTTAGACTGCCACCAATTGTTTTAGAGAGTATTAGAAAAACCAGTATCTTAAGTTAACTCGAGAGTTAGCTCCTGACTCCTGTTATTCCAATGTTCAGTTAAATATAAACTTCAGGTTAAAGTAAAAAGAAATATTATTCCAATATCGAAATAACCTGACCTCAGGCCTGAGGTTGAAATTAAAACTGAGTTAAACTAATTTATGTCAAGTGTTAGAAGCGGTAGAAGTGTTTAAGTTGATTCAAAATTATTTAACCCTAAAGTTAACTCACTATTGAAATTTTTGCACAATGTGACACTAAATGATAAAATTTATCATGTTTTGTTCAAAAGATGTAAGAAATAATTTAATATGATTAGGATTTCACTTAATAATCAACTTTTGAAGCTTGTTCTGGAAAATGGAGGGTCAACGCTGCTCAAGTATCAGCTCTTGTTCATATGAAAAATTATTCAAGAATTCTGAATCTCCTTTTTTTAACTACGAATTTTAGTTTTTAAGTTAAATGTTAAGAAACGGGTTAAAATTTTAGTTTGGCAAAAACCAAATTTCTTTCATTTATATTTTTGTTGTTGGCCATTTTTTTTAAATCTACGAACAAGTCGATTACATTTCTTTAAGCGCTACATTATAAAATTTTGATAATAATTTGAATTTGTTTTTAAATTTGGTCGACATTTTTTTAAATGACAACCTACATAAAATACAAACTTATTGACAATTACACACAAGGTTTTACCTTATTGTTCATGCCTTATTATTTTAAAGGACAATTGTTGTTAGTATATTTTTAAATAATGAGCAACAGACACTTAATAAAAAACCTAAACGCAAAAAAATAACAAAAAATTATTACCCCATATAAAATAAAGCAAGAGCATAAAGATAAAGTTTTTTGTATAAAATATTTTTTTTATTTTATATTATTCTTTATTTTTGCATTTTTTGACTTTTTTATATTTATCAGAAAAGTAAAAGCTTTATTTTTTGTGTCATTTCTAGTTTTAACATTGAAACTAAATAACTTCAGATGATAGCCAAATGACTGGAAATACAGCTATCTCAGAACTAAAGAGAACAGTAAAATACTTAGAAAATAGTCAAGACTTTTCTAAAAAATTAAATGAAAAAAATACATTAAATAGTTTTTTTGTAGCCCCGTCCAGTTTAACTATATTTTAATTTATACCTTGAGGTTAATTTAAAAAAGTCAGAGTTAACTTACGAGTCAGGTTATTTCGAAGCTGGAAACATGTTTTTTACTTAAATATAAACTTCATTGAAATATCATCGCAATAACCTGAGTCTTGAGTTAACTAAGACTTATGTTAGAAATTGAAAAAAGAGTTAAGCTATTTTATTTCAAGTGCTAGAAGCGCTAGAAGCGTTCAGGTTGACTCCGAGTTATTTGACTTTAAAGTTAACTCATTATAGAAATAAATTTTGCTAAGATGTAAGAATAAAAGAAAAAAATTATCATGTTCAGTTCAAAGTAAGAAATAATTTAATATTATTCATATTTCACTTTATATTCAATTTTTGAAACATGTTCCGCAAAATGGCTGCTCAAGAATCAAAAAAATTTATGAAAAAACATTTATGAAATATCACTTGTGGTAATTTTTAATATGGCAATTGAACTCCAACTTTCTTTTACAATATTATTCAATAATTCAGTGTTTTCTTTTATTTTCACTGGAATTTTAGTTTTTATAAGTCAGGAATTGGTTAAAATTTTAGTTTGTCAAAATTTAATCACTTTTGATATACAAACTGAACCATAAGTAAGATACTAAATTCATATTTATGTTGTAGGCCATTTTTGAAAAAAATCCAGAAACAGGTCGATTATACTTTTTTAAACACTACATTTTGACGTTATATAGTAATCATTTGTTTTTGAATTTTTGCGTCACTTTTTTTTTGAATGACCACCTAAATAAAATACAAACTTAGCGACAATTGAACAAAAAAAGCTTTAGCTTAGCGACCATAAAAATATTTAATAGAAAACTTAAACACAAAAATAAATATAGAAAAAACAATTACCCCACATAAAATAAAACAAGAAC
Source organism: Tribolium castaneum (assembly GCF_031307605.1). Classification (NCBI taxonomy): domain Eukaryota; kingdom Metazoa; phylum Arthropoda; class Insecta; order Coleoptera; family Tenebrionidae; genus Tribolium; species Tribolium castaneum. The sequence goes on from NC_087400.1 coordinate 8,129,570, forward strand.
AGAAAGATCAAGTTTCTGCACAAAATTATCAATAACATATTTAACTTTTTTACTTTATGTTATTATTTTCTATTTCTTACATTTTTAACTTATTTGTACTTAGCAGAAATAAAAAAGCGTATACAATACAAAATAGCAGACAAAATTGAAATTAATCTTTAAAAAAAATTAAAATAACGATACAATTTAAAACCGAATGACGTTGTAAATGTCATTATGGTGTCATAAAGTAAAAGATTTTTTGAAAAAATATAAATTTTGTGCGTTATTTGTAGTTCAGTCTGTATTCTTTTTACTTTTTACGAAAAATCAAATCAATTCAAGTGTAAGTTTTTTTGATTTTAAATTTTATTTGTGGTTAAGGGTTTTGAAATCTAAATTAAAATGTGGTTTTTTAAGAAAAAGATTTGTTATAGTTTTCGAGTTTTGCATTTTTGGCAATTTTTTTATTGTGGTTTGACTTACAATTGCCAAAAAGACGCTGCTAGTGTCAAAAACTACGAGATAAATGTCATAGTTTTAAAGGGGTAATATTAGAGCTCAAAAAAAGTCAAAATAACTTAACTTGCTTTATCTGAATGTTTATAGTTTCTAAGATATATAGGGTGGAATAATAAGCAGTGTCGGAAGATTCGTAAAAAAATACAACGTACACAAAGTTTATGTATTTTGAGCACTTTATCCCCAAGTTTACATTTTACATAATTATCAATTGGTGTCATTTGGGGGAATAAAATTCGTTAGTTTCTTCGATAAAAAAATTTTTACCTTTTTTATTTTTTTTTTCTTCGGTGGCTGTTGGTCTAAGTACATTGGATGACTGCAAAATTAATGCAACGAATAAAACAAATAAACAAAGATTTATTTAAAAAAAGCATCAGAAAATTTATCTAGAAAAGAAATACAACTTGACTAGTTACTATCCCGGCGCATCCACCATTTTTAATGCCCGAAATATAACTGAAGTAAAATTTGAGGAGAAAACGAAACCTGCCACTTTCAATTATTTTATGCGTCAGAGTGATGGTAAGACTTGATTTACTGCTGCAAACCAGTGTTGTGTAATTGGGTTTTTGCAGCGGGCTGCCATTAACGTATCCTGAAATTTCATCTAACTTAATGCCGCCGAGATCGAAGTTTATTTATATTAACAATCCGGATAGGGAATATTTGCTTTATTAGAGTTCCGTTGATCCTCACGCGATATCTGAAGCCATTTCGAAAATCACGGATCCAGATGTTTCCACAATAAATTGCTTGCATATCTCAAGATTTGTTATTTGCACAAGCGCCAAGATCCTAACTTTATTTAGGGAATTTGATTCGGAATTATTGATCGGAGGGGAGTGCTAATTTTTGACGAAAATATTACATTCGATGGGGAAGGGAGGAGGGAAAAAACGGTATTTGCCCATTCATCTGAGTTAAAAGCTGACGGCCGCCCTTCCACCTGTCTGCCTAATAAAGCTTCCTCCACACGTAATTAGTATAATGGCTGTATTATTTATTGCTCTAGATATAATTTATGAAACGCTTTTGCATATTTTAACTGAAATAATCCGCTTCGTGACGTAATTGAACACACAATGGCAGCTGACTGATGCACGAATTCTACGCGTTTTTACAAATCTCTCTTTTAATTCGTCAGAATGATACAACGGAGACGAGACCAGACAGAATGCTGGATTTCCTCTAACGATTCCATTACATAAAAGTGTTTTTTATTTATCCTGCAGTTCTTTTCAAATATTTCATTTCGTGATTCCGTTGGGCGGTTTCACAAAAATTGTTTGTTATTCTAGAACTTCAATAGATTTCCTAAAAGAATTAACGAGAAAAAAAGAAACTTCTACTATAGGTATTTGGACAATAAATTTGTCAACCGAAATAATAACAATAAATAAAAAATGTAAGTACAGACTACGAAAGACTTAGGAGACGAAACGAGATATAAAACCGCAAAATTTTCTGAACCCAAAAAAATAGTACGGCAAAGTAAAACGAGGGCGCTTCGAGCGTTATACCTCTCGGTGTCAAATTAACTGAAGTTCAATCAGTTCACCAATTACTTAGAAAAAATGCAGAAATGATGGACTTTGTATTCTCGACAGACTGAGAAGAACTAAAAACAAAAAATTTCATAAAAAACATAAAAAAAAATTATTTAAAATTTAAAATTTGCACTTTTTTTCGTATTTTTCAAAACGCTGCGAATACGGTTAAAGATACAAAAAAAATGTTTAGAAGAAAGTTGTAGAGAATTAAATTTTTTTTAAAAAAGTCGAAAAGACCATATTTTTATCTTCAACGGTTTTGGATTTGAAGACGTTCAAAAAAGCTCAAGCGTCATTTTGCCAGTGGTCAGGTATGAGAAAGTGAATTTATACCTAAACCGTTGAAGATAGAAATATGGTGTCGCGGACTTTTTTGTAGCAAATTTAATTTTCTACAACATCGTTTGTTACAATTTTCTGTATCTTCAATCGTATTCGCAGCGTTTTAATAAATATGCGACGGTGCCCAAAAAAATATCGCTTAGAATTATCAATTTGCGTTTCATTTTATATTTTTGCAAACACAGCAAATACGGCTAAAGATACAATAAAGTGAAAGAAACGAGGTTGTAGAGAATTAAATTTTCTATAAATATGTCCGCAACACTATTTTTCTATCTTCAACGGTTTAGGTATTAATTCACTTTCTAATACTTGACCACTGGCAAAATGAAAGAAATCCAGCGCTTGAGCGTCTTTGAATGACTTTGGAGCCTAAATGGTTGAAGATAGGGATATGGTCTTGCAGACTTTTTAAAAGGAATTTAATTCTCTACAACTTTTCTTCGAACTTTTTTTTTGTATCTGTAACCGTATTCACAGCGTTTTGAAAAATATGAGACAGAGTGCAAATTGGTAAACGTTTGAAATTTTTTTAAATATAGTGTAAGTCATAATTTTTGCATTATTTTTATCTTCTATTATTGAGAATTTGATGCTCTATCTGCCTGTATTTTTTTTATTCGCCTTGTGCTAACCGTTATTTAATTACAACTATTTTTATAAATGTATTGTTCCAATAGAACAACTGCGCCTCTGGCGACATTAACGAAACTATCGAGGACGGGGACGTTTTATTTGTACGTCGTTTTAGATATCCATAGTACAGACTTATTGTGTTGTGTTTATACGTACAGTCACAGTCAAAAAGAATGATACCCTGAAACTGTAGCTACAAATCTTTTCGATGTTTACGTTTGGCTAATTTATAAACTAGCTGGACAGTTTGCAAACTAACCTGTTTGTTGAAATTTATAACCAAAAAGATTTTAGTCGGACTTTTGCTATACTGCCCCGTTGGTGGGGGTGACATTCTTTTTAATCGTGACTGTACTCATTTAATATATTTCTGTTGGCTTTGTTCGTATTTGTAACAGTGTTCTTTTGAAATAAAACGGTTTTTCCTTATTTTTAACGTCATAAGTAGTAAGTTAAAATTCCTTTTCCAAGACTTGCAGCCGTTTCAATTTTTAAGTACAATTTGAAATTGTTTCGTGTAGTGATAACTTCGATGTTAGATGAAGTCATCTCATGTCAGGCTACTTTATTTTAAACCGCGAAAGTTTAATTACTTAGCGGGAAGATTAAACTTTGTTTACTTATAGCGAATTCGTTTTAAGTTTATGGATATGTCTAAGTAAATAAAAGCCGGTTAGATCGAGTTAGATAAATAAAAGTTGACTTCCACTGGAAGTAAGAAACAATTTCGTTTCACTTTATTTTTCTTTGGAGTGTACATCAATTCAGTTCGGTTAACTAACCGAAAACTTTGCACTAATCCGAACGGATCAACTATTTGTAGTTGTATGTAAATTTTCTGCTTGGGTTAATACGAAGGTTCGGCATTTCGAGATCGCTGAAACGATAATTATCTGTCTGTTTATACCTGCGTGAAATTTTTAGGCACATCTGGCGAATAACATCGCGTCATATTGAAAAATTCCTAATCGACTCGACATTCCTCCTGAATAAATATTTGACGAAGGGAGAGCCGCAAAATGAGGCCGAGTCAACCAACAATTAGGAATTTTAAATATTTTTCAAGCATTAATTTGGGGTTGGGTTTTAAACACTTTTAATTGAGATAACAACCGTACATGTGAGTACGCCAATAAATCGCCAGTTTTTATCAAAGCTTGTCTTGAAATATCTCCACCCCAAAACAAAGTTCACAGTTTTGAAGCGTCAACAGTGAACTTTGCACAACTTCGCTCCAAGTCTCAATTTTATTAATGTAGCGAAACTTTGAGACAAGAAAACAGTTTTGTTGGCCAGCTTATTTACAAAATAATTATTCACATCGAACGACTTATCTCCGATTTATCTAGTTTTGAACGAGTGTCATGCTAACTGCATGTAAGGCGATAACACGTGACATTGCTATCACACCATCTGTTGGTAGTTTGTCACGTAAACCCATCGCCCTGTTAATTTCTTTTCTGTTCGGTGAATTTATCGTAACAATATAGGCAATAAGATCGTCCTCGCTTTTAATAATCAGAAGTGGGATCGCTCCGTGTAACATTTGGCAATAATCCGGAGGCAGGAATGCAGGGCAATTCAGGTGCGAGCTCTAAATTCATCGATAGGACCGATAAAATTTATCGTTTCCAATAAAAGTAAAATTGGCCTTAATTCAGGCATGCCTACGAATATACCTGTACATGTATACACCCATTACGGAGGTCTGCCATATTTATTTCCGTATGCAGGAGCCCATAACGCTCTCGCTTTTACGACGGATGCAATAAATCCAACGAGATGAAATGACATGTCGGGAATACTATTTACATTACTATTACAATATGATAACTGTTAAAACTTATTACGGGGTAGTTTCATTAAAACGGGCGCGGAATCAAACAATTAGGGCAACTGTAGCTAACTTCAACCATAAAAATTAGTATTCTGAGTACTTTGTTAAAATATCGTGTTTTTTTGAAAATTCTAGCACTTTTTCCTTTAAATATTTAATACAATGTGTTTTTACATTATTCTCATCTAGTTAACTTTCAAATTGGTTAACATGTAAAAAATTATGCCGCTCTGCTCAATTGAACAATTGAATTTTCTTTCAATAAATGTCAGAACTGTCAGTTGTAAAACTTACAAATTGTGAATTAATTAATTTTAAAAATTTTGTTAAAATGCAACTAATTTATTACAATGTGCAAGATAACACTTTTATTGTTGAATCTTGTTTCTGAATTGGAGTCTTAATAAATAGAGAATGGTAATTTTCGATGTCTAAGTGCCTGTCATGTATTCTATAAAGTGGCAGTTCTGATTTTACATAGACGACTAGATGAGAATCATTTAAAAACACATTGTAGAATTGTGAATTAGCTTGGCATTTTTTTAAACATAGTTTTACATTATAACTGAGACAAAAAATCATAAATAAAATAAAATTCAACCATTTTAACAATAATAATGTGCACCATTTTCATCCAAGGGAAATGTTTTTAGCATATTAATTTAAATTCTGTTTTTGGAAAAATTCTGTAATCTACTTCAAAAATTATCATCCAAAAAAGATTATGATAGGCAATGCACAAATGTGCGTGCTTAACAACTACACGTTAAATTTTTTGATATATTTTTGATAAATATAGTGTGTATACTAAATGGTGTATAAGCTGTCTGGTACGTTATAGGACATGTTTAGAAAACCTTTAAAAATGTAACAAAATATCCATCGTCATTTCTACCAAATCTGTAATTTACTATTTATTTTTTTTACTACGGACTAGTTATAAAAACGTGTAGGATCTCAGGTGGTTCTGGAATTTGAATTTGCCGCATTTAATTATTTTATTTCTATGAAATTTTTGAAAAGTACCAATCTAGTAGGCATCTAGTAAAACCAAATTTTTCATATACTAACATTGTTCATTTTTTCTTGGAAAAAGCGCAAACTTTTAATACCTACTACAGTCATAACAAGTGTTCAATTATTGTTCTGGTCGTGGTTTGCTGTGGGTTTTCTCTTTCTAGCATAAACGTAGGTTGCCTGATAAGTTCATACGGTTTGCTGTCAACTGTTTAAATGTTGTCTTATTTTTGCATTTAGGAGTTTTTGATAAAAATCACATTAAAAATCATGATAATTGTATGCAGACGTTTAAGAATTTACTCGTCAGCAAGAGTAGTTGAACGTGTGAATTTTTGGCCGCATTTTCGGTCTGACACTGACAGCACTGACAGCTGTCATCTGTCATTGTTTTGTAATGTTGACCGAATCTGAATATTGCTAAGAATAATTAAAAGAGATTTTTTATTATTTTTGTAGGGTTTGTAGAAACGTGAGGTATAAAGTACTGAAGAGTTTTTGCGTCATGTAATATACACCTGAATTTTTAGGTATACTTTTTAATTTTTTTGGTAAGTGTAAAAAATAAAAAGTGAATTGAAAATATTTCAAAAAATGAATAAAATAAAGTAAAAAAGTTTTTACATTTTAACATTTTAAGCCCTTTTTTTAATATCAATTCTAGAGAGAAAACACTATTTTAAAACACGTTTCCTATAGCACTATTTCACTATTTTAAAACACGCTTCCCATAGCAACGGTTTTTAAATTGCATGCTTCCCATAGCTACGTGTTTTAAATTACAACAACAAAAATTTTGAATATTTCTTATGCGAGAGCACATAAACTTCTCGGGTGTCTATGTAACTCGCATACGCTCGTTGCGTAACGATAGCCGTCGAGCTTTAAGCTTGTGGTTTTGCACTTGTTTTATTAATAACTATAGGTATTTACAAGGCTTTCTTCTAAAACCTCTTATATTATATTTATAATATATTATATATTATATATTATATATAATATATTATATACAGCGTGCTCAAAAACTGGCGCACCAACTCAATGGTGTGTGGTAGAGAACGGGTTACATATAAAGGTAAAAATAGTAAAAAAATTCTTTGTATTAAAGTTAATGATAAATAACGGATTTTAGATAAATGATATGTGGCAACGTTGTCTAACAGTCATGATCGCAATAGAATTTGAGCAACAATAAAAATAAATTATTTTTGAAACGGTTTTCTAGGAAATAATTCCCAGTGTTGGCACATCTACACATTGTGATCTTTTGGATAAATTTTAAATTTTTTAAATTAAAAAATCTGCTAAAATCTGATAGTAAATTTAAAAATAATTATTCCTCGTTTTGTTACGGAACGATTACCTGGTATGAAACATAAAAACATAAAAAAATAATGAAAACTAAAGAAGTTTACACAATAAGTTTGTAGCTCCAGATTTTTTAAAATATGACTTTAGGAATTTTTTCAACATTTTTCCCGTAATCTGCACTTGCTTTTCAATAACGTACCACTGAGTTGGTGCGCCAGTTTTTGAGCACCCTGTATATTTATATTATACTTTATAGTTAATAACTATAAAAAATCTATTGGTATTTACGAAGCTTTCTTTATAGGAGACGGTTGTTGTTATATGTTTCGGATGTAGTGATCTTTAAGATATGTCTTTCCGCAAAAAATTGAGTCTTTTTATTGATATTGTTTCTCAGATATTTGTCAACATTCGACGGAAAAATTTGAAAAATTTCTGCTTATATGGACTTTTAGAGAAATTCCCAAAATAAATAAATTTTTTAAGGAGTAACAAAAAATTTACTAAATACTACTAAAAGTATTACTGCATCTCAAAAACTAATAAACACGCATAAAACAACGTGTGCTATAATGCTATATGTAATTAATTGTAAAAAAATAAAATTCAACGGACATATAATAAAAACGAATTAGAAAATGGTATTTAAATTGGTTATTGATCTGCTGCAGTCAAATAACTTAATGATAAGACCAATTATCGTAAATTATCAATCTGTAAATTCTTGTTAATATTTCAGTATGGAACTTCTGTTTGTAATTTAAAAACCCATCTTGGATTAGCAAATTTAACAAACTTTATCAAAATAATTTCTTTTTTTATAATTACTAGCCTTAATAACTCAAAATTTATATAAAAATTAAATAAGTACAGGGTGCTCAAAAACTGGCGCCAACTCAGTGGTACGTTATTAAGAAGCAAGTGCACATTACGGGAAAAATGTTGAAAAAATTCCTAAAGTCATATTTTAAAAAATCTGGAGCTACAAACTTATTGTGTCAACTTCTTTAGTTTTCATTATTTTTTTATGTTTTTATGTTTCATACCAGGTAATCGTTCCGTAACAAAACGATGAACAATTATTTTTAAATTTACTATCAGATTTTAGCAGTTTTTTTAATTTAAAAAAAAATAAAATTCATCCAAAAAAACACAATGTGTAGATGTGCCAACACTGGGAATTATTTCCTAGGAAACCGTTTCAAAAATAATTTATTTTTATTGTTGCTCAAATTCTATTGCGATCATGACTGTTAGACAACGTTGCCACATATCATTTATCTAAAATTAGTTATTTAGGAATAACTTTAATACAAAGAATTTTTTTACTATTTTTACTATTATGTGTAATCAGTTCTCTACCACACACCATTGAGTTGGTGCGTCAGTTTTTGAGCACGCTGTATATTATGGTTGCTGCTTATGGCCTTATATGCGAGCAGAAAATTATACCAAAAGTTACACTAAACTGCATTCTTATAATTAAATAAACTACGCACAAATGAATAGGAATAGGAATATTGTTCTTAATTAAACTTTTAATGAATGCATTTTACAACTAAAACGAGAAAATATTATGTACAAAAAAATTAAACCCTGGAGTACGTACAACGCCTTCTTAACAATGTCCCTATTCATTTGTGCCTGGTTTATTTAATTTTATTAAAAATATCAGGATTTTTTTGTAACAACAAAACAGTATACTTATTAATTTTAAAACTATTATAATGTATTTTATAAAACTAAGGAGAAGCTATTTAAAGAGCAATGACCAGTCATTCCCTGCACCAATTTTTTCCGAATGGGTGTAATTTTTGAAAGTAAACGTCCGTCGCGTGATTAACCTGTTTAAAGCCCTGTATCTAATCTAAGAAAAACGATCTAACATTTATAGCGCTGGAACAACATCAGGTTAATCAAGGCATCGATTTTCGCATGAAAACTGATGGATTAGCCCCTTTAAAATTAATTATTTCCTTATTTTACGACGGTTGTAAAAGTCGCTCGCATTCATTTGCATAAATCGCTGGGCAGTGCTTGTAAAATCTCGTGTCTGTCTTTTCACGTCGAAAAATAAACTTGTAGGTAAATAACGGCAATTCGTTGAATCGTTTTGATAATGAGTAGGAAACGGAAATTCACTCGTTCGAAATCCAATCCATTTACGAACTGATGCAACCGACAAATGAAATTGCTCCGCATTCACATCTTTGCACGGTATTATTCGGCAAAGATTCGCCCGACGTCATCGATTTTAACGTCAGCTGGGCCGCACACACCGCTAAATCGATAAGGGCATTACCGTGATTCCCTTTTCGAAATTAGGCGATATTGCGAGCGCCAAGCGCAAGAAGCTTAAGCTAAATAAGGTCTGCGACGAGAGATGGATACAAGAAGCGAAGCGGAAATATTATTGCGACGGTGTGTAACTTCACAAGTGAGCAAGATGTTTCGTCTACTCAATACGTTGAAAAAACTAACCGAATTTCATTATCGAGTTAAAGTTGCGAGATGAGTTTAACACTCCGCATATGTTTGTATCTACAGGGTTATTCACGAGTAATAATAATAATGGAACAACTTTTTTGATATTCCAGTACATTTTATTATCATTATCTATTTTATTCAATTATCTATTTTTTATTAAATCTTTTTATCTACGATCATCAAATAATATAACCATTACTGTTGTGAAAGTTCCACTGTAAATTTTCATTTTATCCATCGACAAATTCAAAGAAGTCTGATTGGTTTTCACCCATGGGTAAAATTGACAGAATTTTTTATCCATTGGGATTGGGACCAATCAAAATTGAAAATATTGGAATTTTATCTTTTCCACCACTTTTATGTTGGCAATTGTGTGCCGTAACCGCAGCAATATAACCAAACAAGCCAAATCAGCTGACAACAAAAACAAACAGCTAATTATTTAGTCGGAACTAGTAGTGAAATCTGTGATTGTTCAAGCAGTTTTTTGTGACAGAAAGTTATTTAAAATGTTGGAAGAAGAGAATGAAATGACCTGCACGCCACCTGACATTCGCAATATCGCAACGAGTGCAATAGAAAATCTTCTACCACAAAAATCGCGGCACAAATATGAGTGTGTTTATGAAAGGTTTTTAAAATTTTTTTTTTTTTGGTTATTTGATCGTAGATAAAGTATAGTATTATACTCGCAAGTAAAGGTTTTTATCCACTCAAATGATTACATGCACTCGCCTTCGGCTCGTGCAGCAAACTTCATTTTTGTGGATAAAAACCTTCTTTACTTGCTCGTGTAATAATATACTATTATATTATTACAAGTACATTATTCTATTGTTTTCGGGAAAGAAATCAAATTTCTCTTAAAAGAAAGATAAAGCTGTCAGTGAGTCAAGTGAGCAAATCTAGGGAAAATTAGGGAAAGCAATGAGTGTTTGTTTCATAACTATAGCAACACTGCTCAGTACGAAAACTAATACATAGAACTATGCTAATGTTACAGGTGGATATTTACTTGAATTTCTTGAATTTTCTTTACAAGGTACCTGTAAGATAAAAAGTCGTATAACACACGTGATCGAAATGCCATTAAAAGCCCGTGAGCAATGTCCCACGCGTGCGCAAGCGCACTCGTGCCTTTCTATCACTTAAAATATAATATACTATTTTATTTATTAAAAGTAAGTTTTTGGTTAAAAATGCACTTTAGCAAAAACAAATAATAAAGATTTTGAGCTAGTCGGTACCTAACCTATGAGCGTTTTTGCTCTTTTCGTGCAATTTTGTTACATGAAAATCCTTACCTTTATCTCCAGCATAGAGTAAAGCAAGTAAAAGCTTTTTAAACGTCACCATTATTCACAAATCAAAAGATGTACAATTTTTAATTTACTTGAGAATAATGTTTTTATTTGAAAAAAACTGTGACAGAAGTTTGGCAAAACAGTACATTTTTCTGTCTCGTCTTTTGTTACTTTTTACAAAGTTTTTTCTATATGAAAGTTTCCATTTCAAGAACAGATTTTTCCTTTACCCATAAGTTTGTGACCTATTTTACCTCAAAATACGCAGCTGCAACTTTGTTATTATTGTGACAAAACTGTCTTGAGGTATATATACTTGCAGTTTTTGCTATTATGCAACTAAAATTTGCATTCTCCGAAATCTTCAATTTCGTACAAGTTTAGAAAAAATGCTGAAACAGGTCAATTTTAGTTTAAAGGAGAACTAAATTTTATCTTAGTTTCATTATTGAGCCCAGAACTACCCCATTAAAAAATTTAAATGGCAAGATAGGTATAGTAACCCATCATTTTGAAAATGCTTTTATTGTCTATGCAACCATGTACTTTTTTTTATTTTGAACGATTTGTTGTTGAGAATTTTGAAATTTAAATTTTACTAAAATTTTCAAAATTATCAGTCTAAAATGACCTCGCTTAGATTTTGGAGAAGATTTTTCGTATGGATAGACTCAGAAATGATTACTGTTCTTAAAAATTGATTGTATCATTTTTTATTTGTTATCATTTTTTACATTAGTTAAAATTATTTGTTTTATCATAACTACTTTTATTTCCTCACACAGCAATCTAGTTAATGTTCTCTAAAAGAAATTCTTTATAATTGAAAAAAAAACATAGTATTTGCTATTTAAATTTTTAAAGGGGTGGGATTATTCTTACTTTAAAGTAACAACTTGTGCGCAAATATTATTTCTGGAGCGTTAAAATTTAAACTAGAGGGTTCAAGATTAACAATTTTCAAAATATCAATGATCATGAATCAGTTTCGAGATTCTCGACAATAAATCAGTCAAAATTAAAAAAGTACATGGTTGTATAGACAATAAAACCAACTTCAAAATGGTGTCGTGTCACTCGACCCATTTTTCATTTAAATTTTTTGAAAGGGTTGCTTTAGGCACCAGTAGGATGCAAAAAAATCTTTAAAGCTAAGATAAACTTTAAACCCCCTTTAGACTAAAATTGACCTAAAAACTTGGTTTTTGAAACTCAATATTGCTATATATAAAGGTTATAAATAAAAAGATAGTCTATATTGAGATATCCATTTAATAACGTTTTAAAGGTATAATTTTCCTTTTCTTTAGTTTAAACAAGACTAATAGAAAGGCTTGACACACTTGAGTGTTTTCCTTCCAGCACTTGACCTGTTTCAGCATTTTTTCCAAACCTGGGGTACAAATTTTAGTTAGGACACCCTGTAATTATACAGCGTATTTGACTTTAGTTTTGTAAACTTTAGACACAATCTTTCAAAAGCATTAGTCTTTTACTAACAGTTTTGAATAACTTTTGTAAGAAACATGTATTTAATTAAAAAAGAAGTAGATATAGTTAATATTTATTGATTTTAACCACCAACTAGCTAAATCCTAAGTGTTGCAATTTTTTTAGAAAGTTTACAGCCTAGAAAAATTTGATAAATTTTTCCAAATTTTGTGATTGATTTGTATTGTTAATTGTATCCTGCAGGTCCAGGATTAGTAAAATTATGTGAAACACCCTGTATAAACCGTTTATAAAATTTCTATTGGAGAGAGTATCAGACTAAAATGAGTCAAATTTTAGTTATTTTCGTCAGAGTTTTATAGCCGTTTTAAGTAATATTTTTGAAACTCATTTACAGGATACTTTTTTTACTCGAACTGTAGGGATGAAAATCCATTCAAATGCAATCAGTACTTTATTTAATTTAAAAAAAAATTCGCAAACTGAAAAGAATATTCGTGCTTTTTGAACATTATTATTTGCCATCAACAAGTGTTAAAGAGAAACTAAAATATTTTTGGTCTCGTAGTGGACTGTTGAGAATAAAGTGGCTTTTGATTTAACTCGTAATTGAAGTAAAGCTCTTAAAACAAATCGATTAAGCAAAATTTATGGAAACCAAAATGCATAGTTTTTTCAAAAAATCGTTCTGAAATTAAAGTCCTAAATTTTGAGAACCGCTGAACTAGAATTATAAAAAGTAGCGTAAATTTTAATATTATTGCTAAAACAGTAGAGGTAAATTAACTTCTTAGTTCACGACGTTATTCTTCTATTTCAATTTGCGTTTCGTTATTAAATTTTACAAAAAAAAAACAATTTTTTTTTGCCAGGACCGGGATTCGAACCTCAAAAGTCCATGCGCCCCCAACTCCATTTTGGTTAATGAAAAAATTAACTACTAATAAACTACCATAAGCCGAACAGTGGCTCTCAACAGGTGGGTTAATAAAATTTTTTAAAAAAAGTACTCACTTTTTGGAAAAATAATATAATGCTAAGCCATTCCACAACACCCTGTATTATGTTCGTAGAGTATAACATAATATATAGTGAGGATTTTTTTTCACTTAATCCTATGTTCAATAATATTTTAAATCTTCTGTATTACGTTATTACTTAATTTCGCTAAATATTACATGATACTCACATAACACTATTAATTGTGTTTTTAATTGCACATATATTATCCTATGTCCAGTTTTAAAAAGTCTATGTCAAAGCACTTCAAACAGTTCCATCGAAATAAAACGTTTAGCGCACATTTAAAAAGTAAGTATCAAGACATTCGTTTTATACTGAGAAAATTTGAACAATAATTTTGAAAACTTTATCTTTTAATCTTAAAGTTAAAGCTTTTGTGCAAGTATGACTATTAAGTAATAATATTTAAATAAATGTTTATTTATTATTTGATTTTGATAGACAGTTATCGTGTTGATCTGTTACAAAAATGTCGGTTTATAAAAGCGTCATTATTTTAATCCACAATCAAATGCGTGATTAACAGATCACGTGACCAAATTGAACCAATTTCATTGGTCCATTTGCGCTGTTAACTTTTAAAAACGAATTAAAATGTAATGAAGCTTTGTGTAAACCGGTCCTAAGTAAGTAAAATGGAGAGATAGTCGGTTAGCGCAATTCGAGTATCACCTCTTGATTTATTATTCAAATCGTGTGTATTACAAATTGTCTTTGTGCGTTAGTTAATTAGCGTCCGTTTCTTCGCTTTGTGTTCACAAAGCCGTACCAATCGGGCAATTATTCGCAAACAAGCAACGTGCCGTGTCCCTAAGTTCTCTCGCGTCGGCTTTTTATTATTGTTTCCCATTAGGGACCAGTCCCGAGGAAAGATCGATGGTCGAAGCGGCCACAACTTTAAACGGCCCTTTAACAAGACAAGAAGAATTCAATCCCGGTAAAAATCCGAGCGTAAACTTTGAATCTCTGGAAGTTGAGCCACGCTGGGGATAAGAAGAACGGAACAATTTAGAAGAGCAGAGGGCAAAAAACAGACGGAAAGGGTTTTCGAGTGATTTACTGAAAAAAATTACACGCTTGATAAATAATTCATGTCGCGGCGAGACGTCGGGAGAAAAATGACCGGTCCTACCTTTGGCGAAGGTGTGCATGGAGTCGGTGGGCAGCCAGCGACTCCACATCCTGCCCAGCTCCTTCTTGGCCATGGGGTCGTCGTGCCCGAGGGCGGGGAACACGAACTGGGAGCTGAAGGTCTTCCGCAGCAGGTCGGTGAGGTTCTGGAGGAGCTGCAGCTTGACGTTTTCGTGCAACTTTCGGGCGTTGTGCGAGAGAGCGTCCCTGGAAAAAATCCATTATTCACATCACACCTGGAGCAAAAGCAAAGTCGCGATGATCCTCCCGAGTCCATTATCTTAACGCCATCATCGGATGTATCACAAATTGAATATTTGTTGGGTTTGAACCCGAGAGACGCGACGGTCCACTTTCTTGCTCTGCTTGATTTGATTACAGACTCGCCTCTGGCGATGCCAAGACGGGAAAGGAATAACGGATGGACTATAATAAAATCGATGCTCACTTTCGGGATGATTCACAAAAGCCGGAAAGCTGCTTGTGAATGTGGTGTAACTCGACATGTGGTTCAGGCTATTTACTATAATTGGTGAACGAGCCGAGCCAAGCCAATTGGCCGCCCGTGTGCAGGTCCCATTTTAAAATAGTAGTTAAAAATCACTAAGTTAAATAAATGAAAGCAACTAGTAATTTTTTAAAATATTTTTAAATAGTAACAAGAACAATTTTAAATTTTGTGCAGGTACATCATCAGCTGTTGAGTATTTACATACCTAATATTTACATAATTTACTCAATACATTTACCATATTTTACTCTAGGCAAATTATTTTTCTAAAATATTCCCAACTAGCAGTTACCCACGGCAATATTTTGAAACACAGAAAAACAATGCAAAACTTATTATAATAGAAAGTAAAAACATATAATTTTATTGTGAACTTTGAAACCGTGACCCAATGCGAACTCGAGTATATTTTGCTTTTTTTCATAACTGCAAACAAACTCATTCCCAGTTTAACCCTCTTGTAGATGTAGTTTTTAGAAATCCTAAAAAACCGTAAGTCCATATACTAATTTTCTTGTATATAACTTCAAAAATGAAGGACTCTTGCGTTTAACTCCATTTGGGGTGAAATTACTAAAAATCCTGAAATCACGTCTTTTCTTTTTTAACCGACTGTCTTGGATATTAATTGATATGTATAACTTCAACAATAAAGAGTTTTTTATATGTATAACTCAACAATAAAGGTTTTTTTTTGTTTAACCCCCTTGGTGTAGAATTTTCAACAAACTGTAAACATACGTTTTTTTATTTTGAGACGAACGCTCAAATACCAATTTTCTTGGTTATAACTTCGAAAATGACAGATTTTTATATTCAACCCTCTTGAGAGTAAAACTTCCGCAATCCAGAAACACGTCTTTTTTCGTTTTTAATCGAAAGATCAAATATTATTTTTTATGAATATAGCTTCAAAATAATAACGATTTTTTGTTTAAACCTCTTTGGGGATGGAATTTTCAAAAATAATAAAATACTTGTTTCTTTATTCTTCACCGAATGCCCAGATACCAATTTTTCTAGAAATCAGTTAAAAAATGACGGATTTTGATATTTAACTCTTTGGAGATGGAATTTCAAAAAAATCATAAAACACGTGTTTTTTTATTTTTTACCGACTGCCCAAATACCAATTTTTATTAATATAAGTTACAAATAACAGATTTTTATATTTAACCCCTTAGGGTTAATTTTTAACACCCTACTTAACCCCCTTCGGTGGTGATTTTTTAAAATGCTTTCTTAGGACATGCCTAGGTTATAAAAGCTACCTATTGTGAAAATTTCAGGTTTCTATACTTATTAGCCGTGCGTTGATACGTCAGTCAGTCAGGACAAGCAATGATATATACAGGGCTTTCATTTCAAAAGGAGCCAGTCGCAATAACTTTTGACATTGAGCAAATCTATTTTCAAGCAAAAACAAGTCGATTAGGATCGCAAAAAAAAAGTTCAAAACCAAAATTAGTTATATAGGTTTCATCCCTTAATCGTTAGCCTCCCCTACTTTAAACTTTTAAACGGCATTCCCTAGTTTTTCAAACATTTTCGGAAAGAAAAAAAAATTATATATCTAACTGTTAAAGGAATTTTTTTTGTGTCGATTCGTTTTTTAGTTAAGAGTGGATATATTTCTGAATTTGATAGTCGTAGTAGGCCATGATTTGAAGATAATTAATTTTAATAAAAAATCGTCGATTAGAGGCTTATAAAGTCCTGTGTATAGATTTATCAGTCCATTGGGAATTTCTCTTTCCACTGCAGGAAAGCAGGAAGTTAGAAAAATTATTAAATCGATTTTGGAACATTGTCGTTCTTAGATAATTTTTGATAGTTTTAATGAAAAGGTATTCTCTCCACAAGCAGAAAGTGTTAACATCAAGAGAATTTCTAAGAGCAGCAGCAATAATACATAGAAGAAAATGTTGATACTGATTGAGACCTGATAACACTAAATAAAAAACGTAAATTTTGAAATAATTTTCAGAATCTGCTACTGGTTTATTCTTATTTCCATAACCAAATTGTTTTTTTTTCTTTGGGTTCACAAATTTGTCGATTAACTAAATGTTTGAAAAACGTTTTTACTCAATTTTGTAAAAAGTCTAAACAAATTGTTATGTTTATGGTTAGACATTTTACTAAAACTTACTTTATATAAAGAAATAGAATGGCATAGCAAAAAACTATTGGAGATACAAATTTGTAACTACAGTTGAATGAACCACGAAAAAATTCCACTTGAGTCTTTTTTCTGTGCTCTTTTAATTTTTATGATTTTTTTGCAATTTAAAACTTTTGTATTCGCACATATTTATTCCTCCAATGTGTTAAGAACAAATTTGGCGATTAGTGATAATAAGTATTCATTTTACTCCATTTTTCGTCATAAATAAATTTAGAAAACGAAAAGTTCTGACAATAATTGAGAGATATGAAATTATAAGGAGCTTAGAAGAGGTAACAGACGAACAGGTTGACATAAATTTAACTATGAGAGAACTAGAAACATAAATATAGCTGAAGACGTTTAAAAGCGCGCGAAAAAAAATTAATTCTGAGAAAAATCAGATTTTGCTCTAAATTCTTTAAAGGAAAAGATTGAACTGACTAAATATTTTCCTGTTACAAGTTAGTTCATTGTTCATAGTATATTATTATTGCTATTTTGTATTAACTACGTAAAAAACAATTTAACAGAGACCAAATTGGAATGAGTGAACTATTTCCATTTTATGAAAACTTCTGTTTTTTTTAGTTTACATAATAGAGATTATTCTCATTATTTATACTTTATAAATTTTGTACTCCCAAAGAAAAAAAGGTCGGCTGTATTCATTAATCCCTTTGATTGCATTCAGGCGCTAAATCTCAAGAACAAGAACGCATTCGTAAAATAAATTGTGTCACAAGAAATAATTCTTGTTGAATGTTTCTCAGAAAAAAACTTTTAATGGTCAAATATATTTACAACAGTAAGAAAACGCTGAAACAGCTAGACTATTTCTTTATAATTATTTTTATTCTTTCCTTTTATTTTAGTTTTGATTTTGTGATCTTACACACATTGCACACCGGCTTGGCTCGGCCCTGTTGGTGAATGTGACAAAAGTAACATGTGTGTAAGCTCTTGGAAAAGTAATGCATAGATTACAGTTTAATAAAGCTCCAAATATTTAGCCGTTTCTGTTACAAATATTCAAGCGATATTAAATAATGGCCACGTCGGTAATACAAAAAATTGATCGAACGCAATTTAAAAATTTACAGCAAAATTAATAACGATTTTAATAAGTAACGTGAAATTAACTGTTTTTTATTTCATATTTCATGCCATCCGATACACATCAACAGAACGAATGATTACTAAATAACAAATTCAGTTGTTCATTGTACGTTATTTGGTTAGAGACCTGTCTGTTTGCTGTTATATACGTTTTTTTTTCTATTCGTTTTACTCCTTCAAAATTCATTGTTGCGAAAGTCTGATTTTAAACTGCACAATACAACATGTGGGTGTATTTGTAACAAGACAGCTTTTTCCTCATTGTTGTTAAAATACGGGAAAGTTTGATAGTAGAATTCTATACATTTTAAGGGGTGGTAGTAGAACATAAAAAAGACAAAAGTCAAAAAAATCTTGTCTTATCCGAATATTTATAGTCCTTGAGATACATAAATGCTCAAAAACCAGCGCACTAATGGTAAGTATGATAGAAGAATGCATACATAGAAATGTAAAAATAGTAAAAAACATGCATGCATTAAAATTGTTGACAAATAACAAATTTTAATCAAATGCTATGTGGCAAATTTCTTTTGAGCTCTACTATCACTTCTTAAAATATGTGGAAACTATACTAATTCACACTAATTCACCCTGTGCAATGGAATAAATTTACTGTGAGATTACAATAAAAGTAATGCTTTTTTGTGCCCATAAACGGTGATGGCAAATTACATGCGTCATGTATTTTTTGTAAAAAAACCTATTTTTACGAATTGTCTGTAATGAAATTTTAAATGAAAAATGTACAAAAAAAAATAAAAACACTGTAAATTTACCTTGGTTTTACTCGTATTAAACAAATATTACATTGATAAGTTACATAATGGTAAAATTTACATGGTAAAAAATAAGTGTTTCTGACCCGAACTAGCAACTTTAATCTAAAAATGTTTTTTGTGTTGATGTTGGTTGTTAAACAATGTCTAAAAAAACAAACAATGGATAATATTGACCGATAATAATAATAATAAATTTATTGCCAAAATACAAACGTACAAAAAATGCAAATTCGAAAAAGTGAAAAGTTAAGAGTTAGT
Organism: Tribolium castaneum; assembly: GCF_031307605.1. Lineage (NCBI taxonomy): Eukaryota > Metazoa > Arthropoda > Insecta > Coleoptera > Tenebrionidae > Tribolium > Tribolium castaneum. The sequence continues at coordinate 8,149,004 of NC_087400.1, forward strand.
ATAGAGCGTTCGTTAACAAATAATAACAACAAAAAAAAAATAAAGCAACATAATATTCTTAAGATAGGAGAAAACACAAGATTTAAAGAATAATAAAAAGGTTTAAAAAATGTAAAAATTGTTTAAGAATTAAATCGCTACAACAAAAAAGTCAATCTTATTTGTGTTTTGTCAGTTGTATTTCATGATCTGTTATTGTTTTAAAATACAATAATAATTACATAAAAACATAAAAACAAAGCTGCATACTAAGTCAAAAAATCCACCTCGCAGAAAGTTACTTATTGCCTTCAAAAATAAATTTATTCAAATTTTCAGAGTTGTGACCAAAGCTTTCAAAAACCCAAATTAAGTTTAATGTAATCCCAATACCAAGTATTAAATTTTTTTCCATATAAACACAAAATTTCTCAACAAATATATTATTGAATGTGTAATTTATCAAGTTAAAATTAAATTTAACAACAAAATTTTTAAATGTGTAAACATTTGTTGTTGCCTCTTTAATATTTATGCTATTTAACGACGTAACCAATATCTTTAGAAAATTTAAACTACCTAAACTTTTACCCAAAATATCGTTCAAACTTCTATCTGTATTTCGATAAAAAAAATTGTATTGGCAGAAATTTTTTCTGACACATTGCTAAAACAGAGAGATTAGCTCATTTTGAAAAAAAAAACTCATTCTATCTTTATTAAAATTTGTATAGTTGTTTCTAACTTAATACCACAAGTGAGTTTTATGATTCTAAGCATTTTTACAATCGATAATTTATAACTTCCAGTGTTTCCAACCAGCAAGAAAATAAAATTTTACTTAACCGTTACAAATTGGTTCTCATTGGCAGTTCTCAGTTACAAGTTTAATATGTAATGTGAATACACATAATGTTTGTAATTTTACTAAGACACTAATGTATAAATTTACAATGAATGTGTAATCTAATGACCAAGTTCTGAATTTTTAAATACTTTTTATTAGTTTTATGATATTACGAAAAAATATAAATTTTCATATTAATTAGTGCAAAAATAAAACATAGATGTTAGCTACTTTGTTTTTTTTTTAAATCTTAACTCAAAATAAACAAGTCTTTTTCCTTAACATTCTGGAAGTTTTTGGGTAATACGTTAGCAGTTTTTTGAAAAAAGTTTCTGTCATTTATCGGTCATTACGCTGGACAATAAAACAATTAATAGTCGAAGTTATCACATTTTCGCTTTAAAATATAAAAACCCTGTTGAATGCAAGGGCTCCGCCCGCGCCTTATCCTATTTTTGTTTTGGTCGCAAATTCGCTGAATTATTCCAGCCACCTTTTGGTCGAGATTGTAAAAGGACGGAGTTTCCCTCTTTTTACTGCTTTATCCAACATTATTTTCCTATGGCGGCAGTAAACAGTTTAGTCACAGGAAAAAATACCGTTATTAGTTTCATTACATCTTTTTAGATGTTTCGGTTGCTTTTTATCCCCCTTTTCACGAATAAAACTCTTATAATAATATTGCAAATGTTGAGTTTATTGTCCATTACGTTTCGGTATGTCTGTTCGTATGAATATTTTTTATGACGTGCTTAAAAATCGACCGAGAGCAGTTTTATACAATTTATCGACGACACTTCTTAACACCGACGTAATAGAACTCAATCTTTTGTCGAGTTGGGATTTATGGGTGCCGTAAATGGCGAGCTCTTCGCCAAAAAGATGATACTTTTAGGATTATTTACTAGATATAGTGAGACAGTAAAATATTACCAAACAGGTTCATTTATTTAAAAATTTTCCCGGCGCATCCACCATTTTAAAAAAACAAAAATAAAGCTAATGCTTCAAATGTGAAGTTTGTTAACATTTTTTCGAAATTTCAAAATATGAAAGTTATAAAAATATTAAGTTATCAATTTTTGAAAAAAAAAAAAACTGCAAATAGAAACACATTTTTAAGAGGGTAAATATCAGGAAAACTTCTAAACTTAGGTAATGCCAATGCTGTGAAAACTTGTTAAAATTTAACGACTAAATTAATTCATTTGCCATTTATAATGCATTTACAAATATATCAATTTAATTGCAATTAAAACGTGCTTTATACTGTCTTATCCCTAGTAATACAGTTTTACTGAGTTATCTTTCGGTTATATAACGTTATAAAACCGTCATACACAAATCTAACTATTGGTTATGTTAGACTCAGCTTATATAACGGTTATATAACCATGGTTATATTACGGTTAGATAACCGTTATGTTTCTTAAGCAAAATGGCCCAAGCTAGATTCGGGGTATATATCAGTTATCTAACCATGGTTATATCTAGCGTATACAGCAAAAGGTTATATGACGGTTATATAACTGTTATGTATGCGATGTAATGTAGCATATGCTAGATTCAGTTTATTTATCAGTAATCTAAGCATGGTTATGTTACAGTTATATTTAATATCCGCCGGAATTTCTAATAATAATTACAAAGCAAAATAAATAATCTAAAAAATTTTTTGTTATATGGTTGAAAATTATCTATTTTGTTGGTGGTAAAGTGCAATCAACAGTGATTTTTGCTTTTTCTTTACTTTCACGTGTTGCAACCACGTAATTCGTCATTTATATTTATTGTTTATCATGTAAGTAGAGTACAAATTTAATTTATATTTAATTGAAAACTAAAAAAGCTTGCCTGAATGTGTTTTAGTTTCGCCCACAGAGAAAATAAATTTGTAAAAACCAAAGCAAAATATTCCAAGAAAAAATGTTTTCTCACTTTCTACTTGCCGACCTAATAATCCTACAATGTTAAGCTGGGTTTGGAAAATTTGTCCAAAGCTGAGAAAACAATGAAGAAAACAGTGAATAATACAATTTTAGAAATAGTAATACTTTAGTTCCTGATAACTGTAATTTGTTTACAGTTTGACCAACTCTTGTTCTTTCAAGGAAAAACTTAATACAAAGACACTGACTAAGTTAGAAGCTTTGTCGTAAGATGACATCTCTTTTTTTCTATTACGTCTTCAGCATCTTCGGTCTTAACATAAGCGTTCTATGTAAGTTCTGGTCATCGAATATTTTCTTGCAAAAGCCGTTCCTAAAATTTTTTTGAATTATTTAGCAAGGAACCAACAAAACTCTGAACAATATTTATTGTGCACTAGTGATGATGATGGATGGAAGCACCTATTTATTTATCCCAAATATTTAAAATTTTACTTAGTATTAAAATCTACTAAGTTTCTTTAAATAAATTTTAGGTAAAAATTATACAAAAAAATATAAGAATGGTTATATAAGCGCAATATAAAGGTTAGATCACGAAACATAACCGAAATATAAGCGAGATGTAAAGGAAATTGTAACCGAAATATAACCTAGATAACAGTTAGATAAGGTGGTTAACTAACTGTTATTAACAGAAGGTTACATCTGGGTTATATAAGTGTGCTACTGGAGATAGATTTCTATTAAAAATAATTTGGTAGATATTACTTTCCACTATAACCGGAAGTGAAAATAATATTGTCGTTGAGGACTTTATGGCTGTGCACAACTTTTCAGAAAATTTTTATTATTGAAACACACTGTACAGTTTTGTAGCGTTTCACTAAAACCACCACTACAATATAATAATCCATTTTTTAAGTTTAAATTCACGACTGTGTTACAATTAATAGATTGTAGTCATTTTTTTATCAACACTTTAACGAATTTAACAGTTGAAAATTTAAATTTTTTGCAAACTAAGGAAACGCATTAAAATTTATCTTCTCCACGTTTCTTTAATCCGTCTCCAGCCGTCAAATACCAAACACGATTTTTTATTAAAATCCGTCAGACGTCGCTATATTAAAACTAATCAAGTTGAAAATCGTTTAATGAACTTTACCGTATAAACAGCACGCTGAGCCTTCCATGAGACTGTAATTAAAAGCAGTTGCTGTATTATTAGGCACATTTTTTAATAAAAAGCTCGGCGCATTGTGATTAACCACCGGCGGTATAGGTCGGGAAATTGCATTTACCAGACCGTTCGTTCTTATTAACTTACTTAACCGGGTAATTAGTTTTGAAAAAATATTTATTTTAAATTTGGATCCTTTTTGTCGTGTTGTCCAATCAGGCATCGCTTTCTGTCGAATCCTGAGAGGATCAGGCTCCTATTGTGGCATTAAGAAGGAAAAAATAGGTTTTTAAATCGTTGGAAATTGAATTGTTCCCGATGAATTGGCGTGCGTTTCGCCGGGTCGTCGGAAGAGGGCGTGCGTTAAATCAGATTCCAAGTTAGACGATTACGGTCCTAATAAAAGTTCCGGGTCTCCCCTGTGCCCAAATTCCGGTCACATCTGTTCCATCAATAATCGATATCCGCCGCCTCCCAACATAATGAATTTTTTAATGGTTCCCACTTACTTTTCGTTTTTTTTATTATTCCAGAACGCACGCCTCAATAATAATAAATTATTTAAATTGCTTTTATCAAAGTCTTCCGGGATTACCGGAGGAAAATAAGCGATTCGAGTGCAATAAAATGAGGAATCTGAAAGGCGTGCGTGATACGCGCCAATCTAAAATATTCCACCTACAGATTAATTTTCCAATCGGAAAATTATGAAAAATTTCTCACGAGATTGCCGGCTGCCGGATTAATCTGCTCCATACCAGGAATGCCGGGCTTTGAATCAAATAAAACCAAAACGTTTGCGTCTGACGTTTCATTTTTTGTTTTATTACATTCCAAATTAAAAATTGAATCAATAAGCAAAGTTTCAAAAGTGCAGTACGTGAAATGGGATTTAATTCGGGGCTAATTTTATGAAAAAAAGAGGGAATAACATTCGAAAAATACGGCCGTTTCGGGAGATAAACGACGACCCGTTAATACAAAACTCGTTTAATCGCAGGTCGGCTTTGACCAGATTATCTCTGGTTGTTTGTGACCGCAGTTAAAGTAGAGAAATAGCTAATAAAAAGCACAATATAAACGGCCACAAATCGATCTTAATTGCTAATTACGGACGCGCCCAGGAATGTAATGAATTTTTCGCTAATTTATGATTAACGAAAAAAGTTTTGGTTGCTTTCCAGTCTCTAAATTGGCAAAAATAAAGAAAACTTTCAGTTGGAAATTGCACTAATTATTCTGAAAACCTACTCTAGGTATTAATTTTTATAGTCAATTAATTCATCAGCAAAATTAAAATTCCAATTATAACAATATGAAAATGAGAGCTTACAATTATTTAGTTTTGTTGAAACGAGTTTTTTTATTTACAAGAATACGCAATGTATTTAAAGGAAGTTATATGTATTTTCGTTTATTTTTTTAATACAAAAACGCAGAAACAATATTTCTCCTAAAGCAATTTTACGATATAGAGATTACATTTATCTTCCCATATTTGTCTAAACATTATGAGATATTTTTTTTTGATGCAATTATCATTTATTACTGACTTCGGTGAAGTTGACTTTCGATGTATAAATTTAATTAAAAAAAGTTTAGCTTTGTTAATCAAGACTCATTAAGTCTTTTTAAAATTTAAGAATTCTAGCTGAAACCGTTTTAGCAGAGTAACATGAAGCCAGTTCCATAATAACGACCCTGGATGTTGTTACATATTAATACTAATATGTTAAAAAAAGTTAATTCCAGCTTTTATTTGTGCCGTCGTAAAACGCAGCTTAACTTTGAGAATGCAGTAAGTGCATTCCCGAGAGTGTTACAAGTTTATACCTGTGTTTACCAGAAAATTATTAATTAATTAATTAACTGCACAAAACGCGACTTGCTTTTGTGTTACTCTACAAATGCGATAACGAAGTTATGCATAGAGGTTTTAAATAATTCTCGTCATTGTAGCAGTGACACAAAACAATGTGGTGTAACACGTTTGCAGATCTCTAAGATTGTTTTGTTTTAGCGCAGTGTATGTGTAAGTAATTGAAAATAAAAAAGTTAACAGCGATTTGATTAAAAATGGTGGATGCGCCGGGCTAAAATTAATTTCAAATAATTTTTTTATCTGAGCATAATTTTTTTAGAGTCAAAATTTTTACTATTTAGAGGAATTTATACTGGAAAGACTCTGGGTTTGACAACTACTGCACACATTTGCAGAACCTCAAGATTGTTTTGAGCGCAGTATGTGTGTAAGTAATTAAAAATTAAGAAAGTTTGTAAAGTTTTTATTAAAACTGGTGGATGCGCCGGGCTAAAATTAATATCAATTAAATTTTTCATCTTAGCATAGTTTTTTTAGCGTTAAAATTTTTATATTTTAAGAAACTTATACTAGAAAAACGCTGGGTTTGACAACTAATACACAAGTTTGTAGATTTCTAAGATTGTTTTTTAGCGCAGTGTTTGTGTAATTAATTAAAAAAAATTGCAACGTTTTGTTTAAAAATAGTGGATATCAATTAAAATTTTTATCTTAGCCTAATTTTTTAGAGTAAAAATTTTTAATATTCAAAGGAATTTTTACGGGAAAGACGCTGGTTTTGACAACTAGTACACACGTTTGCAGATCTCTAAGATTGTTCTTTAGCACAGTGTAATGTTTTGTTTAAAAATGGTGGATGCGCCGGCCTAAAATTAATATCAACTACAACAAAATTTGTACTGGAAAGACACTGGGTTTGACACTAGTACACACGTTTGCAGATCTCTAAGATTGTTCTTTAGCGCAGTGTCTGTGTAAGTTATTAAAAATAAAAAAACTAGAGTCAAAATTTTTTATATTTTAAGAAATTTATACTGGAAAGTGGCTGGGTTTGAGAACTAGTTCACATGTTTGCAGATCTTTAAGATTGTCTTTAATGCAGTGAAATTGTAAGTAATTAAAATCTTTAAAAAAATTTAACGTGTTGATTGAAAATGGTGGATACGCCGGGTTAAAATGTATATCAATTAACCTCAGCCTAATTTTTCTAGTGTTAAAATTTTTAATATCTAAAGAAACTTATACTGAAAAAACGCTGGCTTTAACAACTAGTACACACGTTTGCAGATGTCTAAGATTGTTAACGTGTTGATTAAAAATGGTGGATGCGCCAGGCTAAAATTAACATCAATTAAAGTTTTCATCTCAGCACAATTTTTCTACTGTCAAATTTTTTTATGTTCAAAGAAACTTATACTGAAAAACGCTGGGTTTAACAACTAGTACACACGTTAGCAGACCTGTCAGATTGTTTTTTAGGGCAGTTTATGTGTAAGTAATTAAAAAAAAAAAATTTTTAACGTTTTGATAAGAAATGGTGAATGCGCGGGGCTAAAATTAATATCAATTAACTTTTTCATAGCGTAATTTTTTATCGTCAAGCTTTTTAGTATTTAAAAGAACTTATACTGAAATGACGCTGGGTTTGACAACTAGTACACACGTTTACAGATCTTTAAAATTGTTTTTTGGCACAGTGTAAGCGTAAGTAATTGAAAATTAAAAAAATTTGTAATGTTTTGATTAAAAATGATGGATGTGCCAGGCTAAAATTAATATCAATTAAATTTTTCATCTTAGCATATTTTGTTAAGCGTCAAAAGTTTTAGAATATAAAGGAACATGTGCCGGAAAGACGCAGGGTTTGACAACTAAGTTGTACGTTTGCAGATCTTTAAGATTGTTTTTCAGCGCAGTTAATGTATAGGTAATTGAAAATTAAAAAAAGTTTGTAACGTTTTGATTAAAAATGGTGGATGCGCCGGGCAAACATTAATACCAATTAAATTTTTCATTTTAATATAATTTTTTTAGGATCAAATTATTTAATATGTAAAGGAATTTATACTGATATATAGATATTTATACTGATATTTATATAGATCTCTAAGATTGTCTTCAATGAAGTGTAATTGAAAATTAAATTAGTTTGTAATGTGTTAATTGAAAAATGGTAGATGCGCCGGTCTAAGATTTAGATCAATTAAATTTTTCATCTCAGCCTAATTTTTCTAGTGTCAAAATTTTTAATATTTAAAGGAACTTATACTGGAAAGACGCTGGTTTTGACAACTAGTATACACGTTTGCAGATGTCTAAGATTGTTCTTTAGCGCAGTTTATGTGTAAGTAATTAAAAATTAAAAAAGTTTGTAACGTGTTAATAAAAATGGAGGATGCGCCGAGCTAAAATTAACACAAGTTGAATTTTTCATCTTAACATAATTTTTTAGCATCAAACTTTTTAATATTCAAAGGAATTTGTACTGGAAAGACGCTGAGTTTGACAACTAGTACACACGTTGGCAGATCTTTAAGATTGTTTTTAACGCAGTGTAACTGTAACTAATTAAAAATTTGAAAAAAGTTTGTAACGTGTTGATGAAAATGGTGGATGCGCCGAGCTAAAGCTAATATCAATAAAATTTTTCATCTTAGCATAATTTTTTAAGCGTTAAAAGTTTTAGAATATAAAGGAACATGTGCCGGAAAGACGCAGGGTTTGACAAGTAGTACGTTTGCAGATCTTTAAAATTGTTTTCTAGCGCAGTTTATGTGTAAGTAATTAAAAATTAAAAAAGTTTGTAACGTGTTAATAAAAAATGGTGGATGCGCCGGGCTAAAATTAATACCAATTAAATTTTTCATCTTAACATAATTTTTTTAGCATCAAACTTTTTAATATTCAAAAGAATTTGTGCTGGAAAGACGCTGAGTTTGACAACTAGTACACACGTTTGCAGATCTCTAAGATTGTTTTTAACGCAGTGTAACAGTAACTTATTAAAAATTTGAAAAAAGTTTGTAACGTGCTGATAAAAAATGGTGGATGCGCCGGGCTAAAATTAATATTAATTAATTTTTTTATCTCAGCATAATTGTTTTAGCGTGATGATTTGTAATATTTGAAGAAATTAATACTAGAAAGACGCTGTGTTTGACAACTAGTACATACGTTTGCAGATCTCTAAAATTGTTTTTTTAGCACAGTGCATGTGTAAGTTATTGAAAATTAAAAAATTTGATTAAAAATGGTGGATGCGCCGGGCTAAAATTAACAGCAGTTAGATTCTTCATCTCAGCATAATGTTTTTAGTGTAATTTTTAATATTTAGTGGAATTTATACTGAAAATCTGCTGGGATTGACAACTAGTACACCCGTTTGCAGATCTTTAAGATTGTTTTTTAGCGCAGTGTATGTGTAAGTAATTAAAAATAAAAATAAATGTAACGACTTGATTAAAAAATGGTGGATGCGCCGAGCTAAAATTAATGTTAATTAAATTTTTCTTTTTACCTTAATTTTTTTAGCGTCAAAATTTTAATGTATACTGGAAAGACGCTGAGTTTGACAACTAGTACACATTCTGTTTGATTACGAAGTGTTAACTGATTTTGAGATAATTCGAGAGAATAATGTAAAAAAGCAGCATTGCTATGTTTAAAGTTTAAAGTTTAAAAATCAATATTTGAACCTTATGTATTAAAAATAATGGTTTATTTAGTCACAAAACATAGGTGTTATACAGCCGAAATCAGATGAAATTTCCCGTGGAATTTCTCTTTTGCCCTGTTCGCCCTTCCTGTTCAACCACATGCAAACGCACCATTACGTCGCCCTTAACCTCGCAAACATATGCACAAGGATGCACACAGCACATACACAAGCCAAGTCGAAATAATTGAGGAAAGTCTCATGTGCACGCTATATCGTGCTGGGAAATCTCATTAGCACAGCGTCCGCCGTCTTCCATACCTTCACTTAATGAAAGTCACCGCTCCTTGCATATTAATTCTGTATTATTATCAATTTATAGCACAAGCAGAGGCAGCTAGCGTTATTGATTCCGAACCGTACTTGCAATCACTAGTAATAATTGCGACAATTATCTCCGGTAAACGAGGAAAAAACTCATCACTTGCTAATGAGACCCAACGAACGCAAATTCACGACAGAAATAAAAATACGACCGAAGCTTTGTTGCAATATGAACGGGCATTAAAATAATGAAGCGGTTTATTTGTTCCTTTTGTATGGAGTGTACCGTAATGTATAACCCTACGTTTCTTTTGATGTTTTCAACTGCGACCATTAGCACAACGTTGTCGAAAAACTAATCAGATGTTGGATTTGATCGCATTTATTGACGGATTTATTTCATGAAGATCGATGTTTCGTGACATTTGCTTTAAGGTCCGCCTGGCCTTTTATCGTTTTATGATGGGTCACGTACACACACTAACCCTTATACGATTACTTGACATATCTCCACCGACACGATGATCCAAAAGACGAAAAGACCTGTCAAAATATTGATCGCAACACTAACACCCGGGAATTGAAGACTAGAAATTTCCGCAAAATCTAGACCTTGTTTACGGTATGCAAATGTAAGGTCGACACGAGCCTCGTGAATTAATAAAAAAGAGATAAAGTCAGATGTGGTTAGGATTATGAATTTGCTGATGGTAATTTTAATTTGTTTCGTTATTTGAAAATGTGACGTGGAATAAATACAGAATTTTTAACGACACCCAGCTTTCTTAAGCACGTTTCAGGGTTTTTTACGATTTCGTACCAAAATCTTATTGCAATTAAATGATAATTTTTACGATTTTAACATTTCATTGTAACAAAAATTGTTTTTAAAAGCTTTTATTTAACTTGCTTTGTTGTCTGTCTGTCTGTTTCATATTTTTGGAGCCAAATTTGAAAGAGTTCCCGTTGTCCCAATGAATTGAAATTTTGCATACTTACGTAATCTGTGTGACAATGCAATCCTATGTGGTTAAATACTTCCTAAACATATTTAACTTATTTAATTTTTGAAAGCAAATTTTAAAAACTGTTTTAAATAAAATACTCGTAAAAGGGGTGGAAATGGACTAGCTTAGATTTTACTTGAATCTTTTCTACATTATTTAAATTTTTCGGTAAGGCAAGAATTCTGAACTTGATTTCATATTTACGTTTTTTCTACATATGATTTTACTAGTTTTCATTACTTGTGTTTACGTATGCTGTTTGAAAATTTTCCCTTTTACTTCTAATTAAAAGGAGGTATTAAAAATATTTCTTGCACATTTTTTGGTTTCACTTCTTTTACTTTATAAAAAGTCCTCGTAACATTTTCTAGTCTTGTTTGTCTAATTCTTGGATTCTCTAATAAGAAAAGTAATAGGTGCAAATTTTGATTTTTAAAAGCTTTTATTTAACTTTTATTTAGCTTTGTTGTTTATCTGTCTGTTTCATACTTTTGGAGCCAAATTTGAAAGGGTTTCCGTTGTCCCAATGAATTGAAATTTTGCGCACTTACGTAATCTGCGTGACAATGGAATCCTATATATATAATACCCCCTTAAAGGGTTAAATAGGGTTTGGAAGTTTTAGGTTATGTTTACAAATGGGTTTTTGGTATGTACATACCGTAACTTATACCAACATTAACGGTATGTTGGTCATTGGGAAATATATTAATACCTAATCATTTTCATTACGTTTCGTTACAAACATATGTCACAATTTTTTTTAAATTCATTTAACTTGGACGATAGAGTATAGACACAGAACAGAGGTTAGGATGTGCTTTCAATGCTAACAGCTGTTTTCTATCACATATCACTAAACAAGTTTGCACAAATCAGCAAAATAATGGTGTTGCAATAATACGGCGAAACTAAATCTCAGAAAAAAAGAAGTTTAGAATAAGTAAATACTAAAAAGCTATAAAATAAAAAATAAAAATTTTTTTTTTTTTAAATAGCTTTTATTTAAAAGATGCACTAAAAATTAAAAAATAATGTTTTTTAATCAGAGAAGAATATTTTTGCTTAAAAATTAGAATTTTAAAATTTATGAAGACTTTGGGAACGATCATAAGTCATAACAATACGGCATTACATAATTACTATCTTAAATTGAGCACTGATTCCAAAGCTTTAATAAGTTTTAAAACCTTAATTTGTAAGCAAAAATATTCTCTTCTGATAGAAAAACATTATTTTTTACTTTTTTTTTTATTTTTTTGTGGTTCACTCTGCTGATGGAGTTTTAAATAAAGTTGGCGAGGGCTGGAGCTTTATTTAGGTGAAATCTCGTATGTTTTGTCGTCTGCAAACTTTCAATTGATATCTGCAAGAAACGTCAAGCTTCACACGTAATCACGTGGCTCCAACTTGCTTAAACTCCCATCACTATAAATAGAAAATCTGTTAAAACTTTAAGCCGTTCAGTAGATCCGTGCGGCTTTTTCCTTATTAGTCTAAGAAATTGAATAAGATAGTTTGCGAGAGAGTTAAACCGTAAAGTCTCTCCGTTAGAAAAGTTACAAAGCTTTGGAATAATTAAAAATCAGCCGACGAAAATTTGCATAATTTTCATGTCGCCGCTAAACGACAGCAGAACTTCCTGTTTTAATCAAGTTTTAGCGGGAATTTTATTAACGACCATCGAGAACTATTAGCGATTTTTTAACAAGGGGGAAATTTTCAAAGTAACAATAATTTTATTCTCTCGGGGTTTACGTAATTGGGTTTGTGCGGCCGAATTCAGTACCACATTTAACAAAATTATAACTTTTCCAATTTGGGTGTCATGAGCGCTGCTAACTTTTTCGACAGAGCCAGTATTGAAAATTTTCATTACACATTTCCAACACACAACAACTAATTAAAGCAAGCACATAAAGCACTTGTAAAAATTTATCATACAAACTCTATTAAAAAAATAGGAAGAGATAAATATACAGAGTGATCTAGTGTGTTTTTTGCATTAAATAAATTGTCTTACAAAATTCTCACTCGCATATAATAATGCATTTCTATTACTTATAATATAATATACTATTATTTGATAAGCTCTGTTACCTGTTAAAATTAATACAGGTATTTCTAATACACCTTGTATAATAATATCACATTCATCCTAAAACTCGTAACTATCACCCAGTGAAACGGGATGACACACGTGAGGATGTAAAGTAAGACAAGAACTGAGGAACAAAGATAGGATAAATTTAAATCTCATCGTTTTTATAGTAAAATTTTATTAGAAAAGTAATTAACCTGTAATTAACTAACAAGGTTCAAATTTTTTTATCATATTTACACCTTAAGGTAATTCCCTTAAATATTTTTTTTAATAAAAATAAATAACTTGCAAAGTAAAATGTCTTTACAAAGGTGAGCAATTTGTTTCGGTATTTTCAATTTTTTTAACGAAATCTAAATAAAATTAAAGCTCCTTTTCCTCAAAAACTTAATCGTAATAAGTTGTATCATATACATTTTTTTAATAGGTAAGCTTCAGTTTTCCGACGATAAACTACAAATTATAGTCAATTCGTCCTGTGGAAAAATCTCCTTAACATATTGAAAACAGTCGCTTTAGTTTCAGATGCAATTTGTTTTCGTTAAAATTTTTATAAATTTTGTATTTTGTATCTAGTGCAAGTCATTTATCAAAAATTGATATGAAGTGTTTTAATGAATAACAGGATGACTTAGGGGTACATTTTTTTAAATAAAACACCTTATATATTTTTGCATAATTAGATTCAACACAAAAAAATAATGTAACTTTATAAAACCTATTATAGATCCATTTTTTTTTCGTTTTGGAATTATTCAACTTTTTGTCACAAAAAAAAACAATTTTTGAAAAATCACTACGCAGTGGCTTATAAATATTTATCGACAAATTTGCAACAGGAAATCTTAGAATAACCTGTATTTTTAGCAACTAGTCGACTTTTACTTGAAACATACAAATAATTTACAGGGTGTGCCAAAATGCAATAAGTTAATTAACTCATTATGATTAAATGGAACACCCATGTATTTCTTTAGACGTGTTAATAGCATTTTTCATAAGTTTTCTAATAATATATGGTTTGTATTCGGAAGTAAAATTACCGTTGGGGGCGCCACTGAGCTACGCCGAAAACAGTAACCATAAATGGCGGGAAAATGTTTAATCGGATATTCTAAGCGTTGTACGAATTTTGAGCCTTCACAATTATTGCATTGCCTATGTAGAATGACTATTGTATCTTTGGTGACAAATTAGAAATGACGAGGAAAACAAGAATAACGAATGACTGTTTGGTTCACTTTCCTTATTGGAAAATTATTACAAATGCATTGAAAAGCCTACCTTTTGAAACAATTGATACTTAAGTCTATCAGCAGTTGTTAATCTTAATTGTAGTTTTGTAAATTTACCGAAATATTTCATGATTTCTTCAGTGGAAAAATTCTAACTTAAAATTCACACACTTCAGTAATTTATTCGATTCTTGAGCTCAGCCTGTGTTCGCTATGATCCATTACTTATAGTCTTTTTAGACAACTGTTTAGTAACACTTTGTAATCAAAATTTAAATGTTTTTCATTTTTTATCCACTTCCAAATTCCAACAGTAAACATTTTATACCACGAAATACCGCAGAACCAAAGTCAAAGCTAGTATTTACTACCACATACTTTTAAAGTGATTCTCTTTAAATTAAGTAATTAACACTATACACGCAAAATTGTTAAACAATTCATTAAATGTCAAGTAAATGTGAAATTACGAAAATTTCGTTACTGTTTTTGATATAGTTCAAAAGTCATCACCAGAGGGCGTGTAGTTAATTTTATTTCCGACTAGCAAATTTGAAGTATTTCTTATGCTTATTTTTTATTTTCTTGTTTTTTTTTCTTATTTTATTTATATTGTTCTTGATGAGCAAAACTCATTTATGTACCAAATAATAATTTATTGTTACTAATGTAATTAGTCACATTAGTACATATCAAAAAATAAATTACCATTTGATATTAGATTCTAGGACAACAATTTTCTTGTAATAACATATTTTTTTTTTAAATCTTGAAAAATACTTTAAATTTGCTATGCAAACCCCATAACGTTAGAAAGCTTATCAAAAATGCTATCGATACATGAAACAAATACATAGTGTTTCATTTGAAAAAAATGAATTATTCAACGTTTTGAGTTTTGGCACACTCAGTATATTATCTACCTGCTTTAACTAAAAGTCGTCTATTTGCTAAAACTACAAAGTATTTTGAATTTTTCTATTGCAAATTTGCTGAAAAATATTTATAGGCAACTTTGCAGTGATTTTTCAAAAATTGGCCTTTTTTATTACCAAAAGTTCAATAATTCCAAAACGAAAACAGATAGACCCATAAAAGTTTATATAAAGTGACATTATTTTTTTGCGTAAAATCCAATTATGCAAAAATATATAAAATGTTTTATTTAAAAAAATTTAACTTTGGTTCACCACTCTGTATACAACACTCTGTATATAATACAATTATTTTTAGTTTGTTGACTTTAAGTCGATCTATCCGATAGCAAAAAATAGCACAGCAATATTTCAAATTGCTAAAAAGTTATAGACCGATTACTTACCCCTGGGTATAGGTATAGAGAATAAATTAATCTCAAAATCAAAATACTACAGGGTGAATTGATAGTTGTGAAAATAGGTATTTCAGAAGGTGATAGCCTGGTAGCAGAGATAGTAGAACTTAAAATAAGTGAAAATAACAACTTGCCTTATCAGAATTTAAATTTGGGGTGCAATTTTATTTTTTTATTAAACAACCTAATTACAATAGAAGGTGGAATTTTATAAAATGTTTGATAATTTTTTCCATTCTTTTACAAAACGACTAAATGTCACCAGCCATTTTCTAAGTGGGCACCATTAAAAACCATTTTACAATAAAACGAAAACTGGTTAGGCGTTTTATAAAAAAAATTCAGTCGCATTATAAAAACCTGACATTTATTCATTCATTTACAATTTGCCCAGTCTTTTGCAATATGACTAGGCTTTTTATAATACGCCTAATTTTACAATTAGCCTACGACATATACATATTTTCCAAACTATTAATGTCAGCAAAAGTTTTGTCGAGTTCAAAACAAGAGAGCCTTACTGGGGTTTAATGTGTACAATTTGCTAATTCCTAATAGCTAATTTGCTAATAGATATTTCAGATGGAATATTGAATATATTTACATCATTTACAACTAATAATGTCGATGTTCATTGAAAAAACTCACTGCTATACCATTCGGAAGTAAAATTACCGTTGGGGACGCCACTGAACTAGGTTGAAAACAGTAACCATAAATGGAGGGAAAACGTTTATTCGGATATTTTGAGCGTTGTTCGAATTTTGAGGCTTCACAATTATTGCATTGCCTATGCGAAATGACAATTGTATCTTTGGTGCAAGAAACGAATGTTGACAAATTAGAGATGACGAGAAAAACGCGAATAACGAATGACCGTTTGGTTCACTTTCTTTATTGGAAAATTATTACAAATACATTGAAAAGCCTACCTTTTGGCATAATTTACATTTAATTGTATCAGCAGTTGTTAATCTTAATTGTAGTTTTGTAGATTTACCGAAGTTTTTCATGATTTTTTCAGTGGAAAAGTTCTAACCTAAAATTCACACACTTCACTAATTTAGTGGTTTCTTGAGCCCAACTTTGTGTTCGCTGTGATCCATTACTTATAGTCTTTAATTAGACAACTGTTTAATAACACTTTGTAATCAAAATTTAAATCTTTTTCACTTTTTATCCACTTTCAAATTCCAACAATAAACACTTTATAGCACGAAAAATCGCAGAACCAAAGTCTAAGCTAGTATTTACCACCACGTACTTTTAAAGTAATTCTCTCCAATGTAAACAATTAACACTATACACGCAAAATTGTTAAACAATTCATTAAATGTCAATTAAATGTGGAATTACGAATATTTCTTTACTGTTTTCGACATAGTTCAAAAGTCATCACCAGAGGGCGTCTAGTTAATTTTATTTCCGAATTGTATATCTAGTCATAACTTTTCTCAATTTTTATAAACTCTTCGGACTCTGTTATAATTTTCCGCTGGTTGTCTACTTGTCTCGATCGATAGTATCAAGAACGTATATTTTAATGTTGTGCATGTACCGGCACGAACAACATCGACATTAGGAATTTATGTGGCCAATTCAAATTGAATCGCTTCTCCTTAACTATAAATTCGAGGCTTAAACTTGCCAGCACGTGATTCGGTGCAGTTTTTGAAATTTCCGATCAATCAACAAACTTATTTACTTAAAAACCGAGTAATAAAAATGCTTTAAGCGAGTTTTCCGTCAACTTCGCCACGTTAAATTTAGTGGAAAGTTTTCTTCTAATTTCTTTCACATCATAAAACGCATTTCGCAACTTGTTCGAGAAAAGATGGATTTTGAAAGGTTCACGTCTGTTCTTATGCAAGTGGTAAGTCGTGTTCTTTTTCCACTTTGAATGCACTAGCCTACGGCTTCCAAATCCGAATATTATTTTCATGAGATCGAGCCTGTCGATCGATAGCTATGTTTGGCTTGCCATCTCTAATGACTATTTATTTATTAAATTATGTGTTTATGAATTCTGTTACTGGTTCGCGTAGCGGAGGATTTTTGGCTAAGCAGTGCCGCTGTTTGATTGTTAATTCAATTTGAATTAAGCCAAGCGATTTTTTGATCAAATTTTCACTTTGTCCATTTACACAATAAAGTGTCGAACCGTCTAGCAAACGTCTTAAATATGTATCGAGCCATAAAACTAAACACAACTCGGCCATAAAACTTCTCGCTCGGTAAAGAACAGTTTAAAAGACAGCTCGTTATTTATACTCGGAGGAAATCTCTAAACAGGTTGACTGCATTCGGTTTCATAAATAGAAAATCCGCTACCAATTAAATTCTTGCTATGAATAGCACAATTAGTGTATGCACTTCAAATTCGCGCAAAATCTGCTTGTTAATAAATTATAGTTCGGGTATGATGTTTAGCAAATATTTTACTTGAAGTCTGTGAATTGTTAAGCGGATTATTGATTTAGAAACAAAAAAGGAGCAATTTTGATGCATAATTTAATTTTTCTCGCCTAATGATAAGTTAGTAGATTTTGGTGAGTAAAAAAGCAAAAGTTGTTTCACAGAATAGCTCAATTATATTCCAAAGTTTTAGTGTGTCTAGTTTCAAACAATACAAATCAATTTTGCACATAATTTTGATAATGCTTGGATTATTATTAAAACGCTATTTTAATTAAATTAGATAATAGAGATAGCTTATTTGAAATTAAATGAACCTAATTCAATAATAGACTATTATAGATTAGTTGAAATTTTGTGGTTGAAATATAAATATTATTATTCTGATAATTTGTGTCTATGAAAACTGCAAACAAAGACTATTCAATTAATCGCATACATGAGAAATATTTGAAATGGTTTATATATTAACTGGAAGATTTAATTTGACGCTATTTTGATACTAATTACATATTTTGGTTTAAATGACATTTGGAAAAATAATTATGTAACAGACATGTGAAAATGTAGTATATTAATTAAAATGTCATCCAATATCCATATGTGTTCGTTTGCAGTTACTGGACACAATGAAGTAGAGGCAAATTGGTAAATTGTGAAAAGGAGATGTTAATAAAACATTTCTGGATTAGAATGTGTACACCTTTCTTTATTTGTTTTTATATAACTAAAATAGAATAGAATAGAAAAGATCAGAATAGAATAAAAAAGAGAATAAATTTTAAGACAAAGATGGCAAAGAAGAATAAATATAAAAAAAAAATTAAAAGAAAAAAATTTGAAAAGAAAGAATGTGCAAAATCATTTACTAAAAATCGAAAAATAAGATTAACTATTAAGAGAGAATAATCAGACAGAATATAAATTAGAATAATAGATTATTATAGAATATACTGGAATAGCATAGAAGAGTTTAGTTTATGTAGGTAAAAGTACCAAAGTATACACAAGATATACAGGGCGAGCCATTGTCAAAGATATCGATATAAATTAAATGGCACTGCAAATGGGAAAATAGAAACGTTTTCAAATTATTTTGTCCTATACAGGGTGTTTCATTTTTACAGTACAGCCTTTAACATAGTTTTTTTTAAATGGCACCGCCTGTATATTTGTACATAGTTAAATTTGCACTTTTTTAGGCTGTATAAATCAGCTTAGTTTTTGCAATTTACTTTAACCGTTTAGAAATTATTTAATTTTTTCTACAATTTAGTGCGTCTGCAGACACATTATTAAAAAATTGCAGTGGCCCTAGTTTTTGAGATATCAAGTTGGCACTTTATCCGTAGGTAAACAAATGTCTGAGGTATCTTTTGGTGACAAGACCATACATTTGCATTGTAACATCACCTTGCTGTGACACATTCATTTTGGTAAATTTTGAAAGACCATAACTTGATTTTTTTTAAATAGCATTCCCTGTATTTTATTACTAATTGTTATTCAGCGTCTCATTTTACATCTTTTTTACCTCTTTAGTCTTTTTCCAAAAGTTGATAATTAGGGAAATAATTCGGTTTTTATGAAAAATGCACACAAATCTCCTGGATACTAATGTAGCGTGCTATGAAAAACAATACATTTTGATATACTAATGTCAAAATGGCCTTTATAGTACGTCACGTTTTAATTTTATTGTGAAAATAAATTTTTCGCTTAAAGTGCATACCTAGAAATCTCATCTAGACATAAATTTTAATAAAATTTTAACAAGAAATGATTAAATAAAAATGAAAGAAATTTACAATAGAGAAATAAGGAAATAAAAAATCGAGGTATAACAAATCAACAGCGATAACATTTTATTTGCAGTTACAAGTTTAGAATGTCGGCATTCTTAAGCAATAAAGTAATACATTGGTCAATTCTTTTTAAAAATTCACCGCTTCAAATATGGCATGATCAATTCTACAAAAAGCTTTTTTAATTCTTTTTTTTTGCATATTTTCTCTAGTAGTGCCGTCGTTTTTTTTTTATTTTTTGTAATTAAAAAAATTAAAATAAAAAAAATATTTTTGACTTTTCTTGGTAAATAATAAGTAACTAAAACAACGTATATTATTTTTGGAGTTCAGATTTTTTAGCACAAACAGTCGAGAGTAATCGCTAAAATAAGTAAAAAACGTACAAAAACTAAAGACATGCGTAAAAATATGCTCAAAATTTCTTGACGAAAACTTTAGTGCTAGTATTAACAAAATTTATTTATCACATGTTTATTAACAAAAACAAAACTTTACATAAAAACTAATTATTACTTTAAAAATGTAAACATTTTCAAGATTTTTTTTTATTTGTGTATTTATTTTTGCGAGTTATGAATTCTACAATGGCAATTTTTCGAAAAAATTAACTTTTAATTTAATAATGTTTATAAACTAATTTTTTTTCAATTCAAGTTATTAAAGCTGCGTTCCGAGCTCATTATTTAGATTTTCCTAACTTGGCAGAAGTGGTTGTTTTTAGAAATTTAATTTAATTTAATTTAATTCATCGAAATTTCTTCAAAATGATGAAAATCGAAACGACAATTTTTAACTATTAATAAAATAAGCATTAAAAAAATAGTTTGTGGCAATTATATTACATACCTACAATTATTTTGCAACCGTCGGATAATTTAATCACTCTTGGTAAACTATCCTATTTATCGATTGTTTGCGCAACAATGGAAAATAATTAATTAAGTAAATATTTACTAATATGTACATGTAAAATTTTGATTAAAAAAAAAGTTGAAAAAATCCTAAACCCTCACCCTGTCCATAAAACGAACTCAACGTTGTCGTTTTGCCTCGACATCATGGTTTTTGCCGCTGACTCGATCAGCTCCCATGGTGCATCACAACTGTAGTCCCCATACTGCCCCATGGACCTCCTCTGGTTCCTGGCATTGGATCCTCCGTCGTAATCCGCCCGCCAGCAGCCTGCAAATGTAAATATTCAAGCTGGATTTCTAGCCAAGGCAAAAAATTTCAGTTTCTTTTTGCCGGAAGTTTGAATTCGAACGTTTAGTTCCGGTTGGGCTCGGGTAATGGCTTTGAGTTATTGGAGAAGTTGTATCAGTGCAAGGCCTTTGATAAATAATCTTCAAACACTTTGCGGGATGATACAACCTCCGATCGGGTTTATAGAGTCAATAGAGGTCGGTATGGTGGCATAAATATGTCGCAGGAAGCGACCGAAGCAAGTACAATTCAATTTCCGTTTGGTTTGGTAAGACGGTCATTGGGAAACTTGTAACTTGGGCACTTTATGAGGTGGAGTCGGGAAAAGTTGGCCAGAGAAAACGCATATTATTTGAAATGATGGAACAATAACGGAATAAATCTCAAAGATTCAGTCGCTGTCGTTTCTAGAGTACTTGATGTTATGCTTTAAATCAAAAATCCATCTTGACGGATTATTTTAGCGTTTTACCATTTGTGCTCTCGCATCTACCACTTTTGTGCATAAACATAAAATTGTCACCAATTTAAGATGCATAGAATGCATTATGGGGTAACAAGATATTTGCTTTGTACAGCATGAATCGATAATGGAGTGACTTTCAAAGCAAATTACTGAGGTGAAGATTCTCGAAGACTATTTATTCTAGTTGGACCATTTTTAAATAAATACGTTCTTAGATGTTTTATTATTAGAATCGAACTCTAAAGATCATTGTTATTAGTTGTGCTCTTTCAACAAACTACTTTTATTAAAGCCTTTTGCTTGAACTTTTAACAGTAAAGATTTTATTTTGCATTGGCATTTTAAAGCATTTACATGGTTTTTTCAAATTGAATTTTATTCCACGTAAAGATTCTACACTACATGTCTAGCGTTTCTAATGTGATATTTTAACAGCAAGATAAATTGAAATCACCAAGCCATATGTGTGTTCGGGCTCGAAACTGATCAGTGATCACACGGTATTTATTTACATTATTTCGATAAAAGACCATATACCATTATTAAAATTCAATACCTACGAACAAAACTCGGATCAAATTGTTTGGAAGTGAAATTAATTTGAAATTGAGTTTCAAAACCTTGTTGGAATTTGCTCTCCATTTGTTCAAAACTTGTTTTAAATCATTATTTGAGTAAAAGCTGCTAATCATTTACTACTACTTTTTTTACAAGTTAATTAGCGAATGACGATGGCTCGGCTCTCAACCAAACAAACTTTTATTAAACAAAATAAAAAATAATGCGCAACTTCTACAATTAACTATATATAATTAGTGAGTCTTTTATGATACTCAAAAATAAAAATTAACTAATTTTTAAAAGCTGTTAATTAACTTACTCTGTTATCTGTCTGTCTGTTTTCATTTTTTTGGAGCCAAATTTGAAAAGGTTCCCGTTGTCCCAATGAATTGAAATTTTACATACTTACGTAATCTGTGTGACAATGCAATACTATGTAGTTAAATAACCCCTAAAAGGGTTAAATAAAATTTTGAAGATTTAGGTTATGTTTCCAAATAAGTTTTCGATGTATTCATACCGTAACTTATACCAACATTAACGGTATGTTAGTCATTCGGAAATATATTAATACCTAATCATTTTCATTACGTTACAAACAAATGTCGCTATTTTTCTAAATTCATTTATCTTGGACGATAGAGTATAGACACAGAACAGAGGTTAGAATGTTCATTTAATGTTAACAGCTGTTTTCTATCACACACCACTAAGCAAATTTGCACAAATCAGCAAAATAATGAAGTTGTAATAATACGGCGAAACTAAATCTCAGAGAAAAAGACGTTTAGAATAAGTAAAGACTAAAAAACAATAAATAAAAGAATAAAAAATGCTTTTTTAGAAAAAAGTTTTCATTTAAAAGATGCACTAAAAAGTTTTTTTATAATGTTTTTTTATCAGAAGATAATATTTTTGCTTACAAATTAAGATTTTAAAATTTATGAAAGCTTTGGGAACGGTCATAATTCGTAACAATACGTTATACCAAAATTACTTTCTTAAATGGAGCAGTGTTTTTTTTTTGAAAATATTACATCATCAACTACTTTGAAAACTTTTTTAAAATTTCTTTTAGTATTCGAGTTTTTGAAAAAAATTTTTTTTCAAATTGTACCTTACTACGGCGATTTTTTTGGTAATAAATTATGCTCTCAAAATAACATTTACTCTCATAAAATTTATTTTGAGCTAGTGGTTTTTCTTAAATAAATGATAAAATTTGCAGTTCGAACTCAATACGAAGGTTTTTCGAATTTAGCCCGAAGTGGCTGTATCTACTAATATTAAAATTTGCGCAAATTTTTATATTTTTAGTTCAGCGGTTCTCAAAATTTGGGAAATTTTTTTTTTTAAATGGTACCTTACTACGACGATTTTTTTGGTAAAAGATTATGCTCTCAAAATAACATTTACTCTCATAAAATTTATTTTGAGCTAGTGGTTTTTCTTAAATAAATGATAAAATTTGCAGTTCGAACTCAATACGAAGGTTTTTTGAATTTATCCCGAAGTGGCTGTATCTACTAATATTAAAATTTGCGCAAATTTTTATATTTTTAGTTCAGCGGTTCTCAAAATTTGGGAATTTTTTTTTTCAAATGGTACCTTACTACGACGATTTTTTTGGTAAAAGATTATGCTCTCAAAATAACATTTACTCTCATAAAATTTATTTTGAGCTAGTGGTTTTTCTTAAATAAATGATAAAATTTGCGGTCCGAACTCAATACGAAGGTTTTTCGAATTTAGCCAAAGTGGCTGTATCCATAGATATTTTTGATCTACTAATTTAATTCGTCAAATTTTTCGGAAATACAAACACCCATGGATACAACCACTTCGGTCAAGTTCCAAAAACCTTCGTAATGAGCTCGGAACGCAACTTTAATAATTTATTTAAAAAAAACACTAGCTTTAACTTAATTTAACTTAAGTTATTTTTAGAACATAATCTAGTAGTAGGGTGTCATTTAAAAATTTTTTTTACAAATTTCGAAAAATGGTATTCATGCACAATGATCACATTTTTAAGTAGTTGATGATTAATAACAAAATTAATAATTAGTTTTTTCGTAAGGTACATAGTTTAGATACAAAACGCTTGGTTCCATACTTTTGTCTAACACTGTATATTAAGTTTAAAGTAAAAAAGCGCAAAAATAAAGGTTTAGGCATTAAATTTTTGTCAAATGGCTGTTACTGTAATAGTAACATGCGTTTAAAAAAGAATGACATCATAGTGTGTTTTATCTAAGCCAGCGTAGATCTAACTCAGGTCAGGTCAGGTCTGTCTCAGACCTACACTTACCTAGTCAAAACAATGAATACAAAGAAGACTAATTTAAAAATTTTGTGTAAATGTTGTTTTTAATGTTTTTGTTATATGATCAAAAATTATCCTTAAATAAAACATTAATTAAGAAGCTAATATACTAAAATTATTGTTATATTACATCCTGATGTATGTTTGTGATCAAATTCTACAAAATTTATTAAGCAAATTTTCTACAGGATATTAGGGAATGGCTTAGCAATATTTCGTATGTGAATTTGTCATGACCAGACGAGTTAGAAACCTTTATATCATTTTTCCAAAAATCTTCAGAATCTTTCGACAGAAATTTTTATTAACCCACCTGTTGAGAGCCACTGTGTGACTTATGGTAGTTTATTAGCAGTTGATTTTTTATTAAACATATTGGAGATGGTTGTGCATGGGCGTTTTGAAAATGTTTCAAAATTGTGGTTAACATGTTCATTTGTGTGGGAGGTTCGAACTCCGGTACTGAAAAAAAAATTGTTGTTTTCTTTTTCGTACAATTTAATAACAGAACACAAATTAAAATAGAAGAATGACGTAGTAAACCAAGAAGTTAATTTATTCAGCTGTTTTGCCAATAATATTAAAATTTGCGCAAAGTTTTATATTTTTAGTTCAGTGGTTCTCAAAATTTGGTATTTTAATTTCAAAACCATTTTTTGGGAAAACTATGCATTTTTGGTTTTCATAAATTTTACTTAATCGATTTGTCTTGGCATTCTCTGTCTACCTTTAAATTTGTGCTAAGCCAATCCCTAACACGCTGTATAACCATATTCTCAAAAGATATGCTGTAAAACATATTCTCCTAATAACTTTACCAAATGTCAAATTTTACGTAATTTTGACAAAATTTAATGTTAGATATTACATAACTAGTTACGTAATAAACTTATTCGGCTTTTTTACTTTCTTTTAAATTAAATTAAATTTAGTTCTTATTTTACGACGAATTATGAAAGATTTTGTACGTAATAGGATATAAAATTGCATAATTATTTACATAATTTGCGAAACATGTTGGCTACGCTCACTCGTCTTGGAAAACATTTTACTTGTTAAACAAACTAGGTTTTGCCACAACTGATTAGGTAAATAATTATTTAAATTAGAAAATAAATGGAAGGGCTAGTTAGTCGTGTATAATATGTATCTTGTGTCTAATTTCGCATATTAGTTTTATTTGCAAATGAATTCTCAAATGGAAAACTATAATTTTTGTTATTGTGATAGCAAATAGCATATAATTATTGAGCTTTAATAGAGATACTAATTATGTGTCAATTTCTCCCTAATATTTAATTTCTGTTAATTTGTGACTAAATCTTGGCAAACGTTCCACCTCAAGGTGAAACTTGCTACTGAATATTTTACTAAACGTTTTAAGCGCAAAAACTTGTTCCAAAGCTCATACATAACCCATTTGTAACCCTTTTATCCCAATTTGGAATTATCACTCTCGAAAGTAGTTTTCTGAATTTCATTTTAAATGATAACTCACAGCGAGGAGAAACGCGCATTTTGAGTGTATGTATACTCATGCGAGCGTTAATTGACCGTATCTATGAGTGACATGCAAATCGTGATGACAGTGCATCTTGAGAGCATTTACCGGAACTGCTTGTGGCGATGGCTTTATTCCCTCAGGTCGCCAGACCATTTTATGTCCTATTTGGGATTAAACACAGTGCACTTATGTCAGGTTTAAAGCGAGGAAAGAAGAGAGGAAAGACAGGTCGATGATCTGGCAACCTTTTCCCTTTATCGGATCGAAAATTAGAGCTAACAGCTAAAGAAGCCAAGTCCCTGGAGTCCATTCTTTTGTTCCCAATTAAAATCCCTAGCGATAAATTTCAATGAACACGTCCATCGATAAAAAATACGTTCCGGAGGTTAACCTTTATCGGATTTAAAATCCGACCGAACAATAATGAGGTTTATTCAATAATTCAGCGCTCTATCTAAAAGCGCCTCTTCGCCGAAAATCCAATTTCGCGCTTTTTGATTTTTAAACACAAGTAAACATTAAGGGCGTTCGGCCGTTTGATCAAATATTCATAAGCAATTCTGGGCCGGTTACGGCCCTGGCGTCTCCTTATCACGCACCGGATAATTTTTGCATAAATCAGGACCGGAGTCTAATTAATTAAGACCGCGCGGAATGGAGACTATAAATTTTCGAAAATAAAGACGTGGCCTGAAAGTGGATAAATAGAGACTATTTGTTTTGTTAGGGGCGTTCTCCCTTGGAAAAAACCCGACGAAAGAAAAGTCCGACAAGTAGATATTGATGATTTGCAGGGAAAACTATTAATCTTTTGAGTAATTGGGTATAAGGCAACAAAAGAAAGTTTCGGGATTTTCCAGTGGGAAAATTTTATAAATGAACCGAGACGCATTACTTGATTGAGGGACCGGAAAATATGGAAAAAATTCCAAGACAATTAGTTCAAGTGGAGTAGACTTTGTCTAAATTTCGCTTTAAACGGAAACTTGACTGTGAAACATTTCTTGTGAAAGCAATTTGGAATAATATAGTTCATTTCCTCTGTTAAAAGCTTCTACTAACTTCCTCTCGTGTTTTTCTCGAGGGTGAGCTTAACATGATAAAAGACAAATATTTTGGCGACTCGAAAAGTTTCACTTGAATATTCTACGCCAACAAACCGGCTCCTGATTGCCTTCGAGATGCTCCATCGATCTGGGCTCCCACAACACAAACATTTTTATCGCTGATTTCACAGATTTTAAACAAATAATTCAATCACGAGTTTTTACACCACAATTAGAAATGTTTAGTAATTTTTTATTTAATACTGTGTACTAAGAAATAGCAGAGATCCACCAAAACGTCAAATAATTAACACTAAGCCAAGACAAAAATATACTCAATGTAATAAAAATTGCAACACCAAGAAGGAATTAGAATTTTTTGACGAAACTTTGAAGAATTTTAATCAAGTGGTAAGACAGTTTCTAACATTTAGGTTCTTTTATCACTTCCAATTTTTTGCTTTTCTGTATATGTATACAGTGTATATTCTCACCTGAGGATGACCACTTTGTGGTTGAAACACTTTGTGTTTCCAAAAAAAGTTTTAGTGTGTCAGGTTTAAGCTGTGAGTTTGCTCATTCTTCTCACACCTAGGAAATCCAACAAAAAACAGTCCAAATGACCTAATTTGATGGAAAACAATCAGAAGTGAAGTACGACGACCTTGAATTCAACTATTGCTCAGAAATTTTTCTTTTACTTGAATTATTGCCATAATTCGAAGATGACCATTTTGGACTTTATTGCTTTTTTAAAGTCTGCTTTCTTTTCTGCTTTGTTCTGAACCTTCTCTAATCAATGACTGATAACATCGCATAATGGTACTTAGATTGTGCTTCTTTAAAGTTTGTTTAATTGTTGGTAATTTCTTTTTTCTCGTACTCTGGGCATAACAAAATCACTATAAAAATTGTCAGAAAAGCAAAAAATTGGAAGAACAACACTTGCCGGTAAAAGAGTTGAAGTGTTAAAAACTCCTTTACCACTTGATTAAAAACGTTCAAATTTTAATCATTTAATACCTGCAAACAGTCTAACATTTGTGCCAAGTTTCATCAAAAAAATCCTATTTCTTCTTGGTGTTGCAATTTTTACGACACTGAGTATACAGGGTATCTCAGATAAGATTTTCGACCCTGTCATCTCAGATATTTGTCAGCGGATTTTTGTGAAATTTAAAATGCAGATATTTTAGAAGACGCAGATTAAAATCCAATGAATGCAACAACTCAAGTCTTAAAAACGTAATGTTTACATGTCTTTCTAAAATGTTAAGCCTTTTAAGACTTATTCGGAAATAAAATTAACTAGACGCCCTCTGGTGATGACTTTTGAACTATGTCGAAAACAGTAACGAAATTTTCGTAATTCCACATTTAATTGACATCTAATAAATTGTTTAACAATTTTGCGTGTATAGTGTTAATTGCTTACATTGGAGAGAATCACTTTAAAAGTACGTGGTGGTAAATACTAGCTTTGACTTTGGTTCTGCGGTTTTTCGTGGTATAAAGTGTTTATTGTTGGAACATGAAAGTGGATGAAAAACAGGAAAAGATTTAAATTTTCTTTACAAAGTGTTATCAAACAGTTGTCTAATTAAAGACTATAAGTAATGGATCACAGCGAACACAAAGTTGGGCTCAAGAAACCACTAAATTAGTAAAGTTTGTGAATTTTAGGTTAGAATTTTTCCACTGATAAAATCATGAAATACTTCGATAAATCAACAAAACTACAATTTAGATTAACAACTGCTAATACACTTAAACGTAAATTATGCCAAAAGGTAGGCTTTTCAATGTCATTGTAATAATTTTCCAATAAAGAAAGTGAACCAAAAAGTCATCGTTATTTGTGTTTTCTTCGTCATCTCTAATTTGTCAACATTCGTTTCTTCCACCAAAGATACAATAGTCATTCCGCATTGGCAATGTAATAATTGTGAAGTCTCAAAATTCGTACAACGCTCAAAATATCCGAATAAACATTTTCCCGCCATTTATGGTTACTGTTTTCGACCTAGCTCAGTGGCGCCCCCAACGGTAACTTTACTTCCGAATATTAAAAAAAATATCGTCAGTGAAAAATGCTATCAGAAAAAACTCGTTCGTGGAAGACGTCTGTTTCGCGAGAAAAATGAGAAACAAACAGTTAAACGTGGGTACAGATGCAAAAGCGTAGATCTCTATGAGACAAAAGAGCACTACCATTGAATTTTGGTCAATCCTACTCGCAGAAACGTAACTGTCACGCAAGGGACATTTCACAATTATCTCTCACCCATACAAAGTTAAAAAACAATATTTTTGACTTACTTCTGGTACTGGAGACCTTAATTTTTTCAAAAAGGACTAAAAGTCTGAACAACAACTGAAAAATTCTAGACACTTGAACATTCCGGACTTTGGAAATGTTTTGTACACTGCTGATTGGATTCTCTTCAAAAGCTTGAATTACAGCCCCAACTATTGCTTCCTTTCCAGTGACGTGTTTTGTCCTCACGCGATTTAGTTCAGGTACGCTTCCTGTGTCTTCAAATTATTGACGATTCTTTGAACTTTAAATTTCATAAGTAACATTTCACAAAAAGTCCAACGATACTTTCCATAGGGGAATATTGATTCCTTTTTCAACAACACAGAAATTTCAACCACTGTTGTTGGTTTTTAAAATAATTTCAAAAAATTAAAACAATTTTACTTTTCTGATAGCGCGCACACTTTTGACAATTTTTTCAGTGGTACACAAAATGCCGCACAGAAATGCTTCATCCATTGTTTCAAAAGGTGACTGCCAAATTACTATCAAAATTTGGATTAAGTTTTTAACAACAAAATTTAATTTTTTTCTTGGATCAGCCGAGCGATTTGGTTATTTTTTTATGTGGCAATCTAATTTTCGGGGTTTAATGATCCAACGGTAATTTGTCTTAATTTCAAATAGAAGAAATGTGTTTTAAATTTTTATTTTTTAACTTGAGGTTATTTTTTTGCCCCTAATTGAAAAACCACCTCCTAAAATATGCGCATTCTAAATTTCATAACAATCCGTTGACAAATAACTGAGATATTAAGCTCGAAAGTCTTAGCTGAGACACCCTGTAGAAGTAAGTTAAAAAATATTTAATTTTTTGTAAATTACGAAGATGGAAAGTTGTTAGTTTTCAGATTTTTCTAGTAGGAGCAAAAGTATAATTTTTTGTCATTTTACACATTTATATTTCAAACACTAATTGAGTAGTTCAGCTATGTTTAGTCAATATTCGTGCGGTTGCCTCTATAAAATTTTACAACAAATAAATAAACCCCAAATCATATTTCACCCCGCTGAGCAATAATTTACTCCAATAATACCACAATAAATTAGCTGCATCTGTTATCTGCACACATAAAAAATTATGTTAAAAATCCCTCCCTGTTATTGTTTTTTCGATTAAATCGTTCGCCCCGAAGCCGTATTTGTCATTTTCAGAGTCGGAAGCGACGTCAATCAAAATTTCGATTCAGCGAGTTTAAAATTAGGAGAGTTTTAGTTTTACAAACATTGACAGGACGCATTTTACAAAATGTTCACTCTAATTGGGAAATTTTCTGTTTGTGAACTCGGATTGAGCGGAAATGGGGACATATACCTTTCTTGGCGTCGCTGTGATGAGCGTAATAATGGATGTCCGTGATGTGCCAGAAATAACCTGAAAAAGGGGAAATTGATGTTTAATTGCAGAGTTTAAATACAATTCAGATTTGAAGTTAGTGACTTTAAAATCGATTTAAATAATTACAGAATCGAGACGTTATCTAACAGTTTAACATTTTTGAGAACAAATTTCTTTCTTTACTATTAACGTATAATAATACAGGGCGTTCTGTCTAAACCCGACATTAGAAGTATAGGTAATTCTAATAATAATAGTCATCTAAAAATTTGCTGCCCAAGAAAATATTTTCAAGGTGGCGACACTTCCGGTTACACCGGAAGTCGTTATCAACTTCCTTATTTTAAATAAAAAGCTATATTTTTTAATGCGTTTTTGGATTACTTGGGTTATTTTAAAGCAGTTTTTATAAACCTTTCCTATACCTAAATTTAACCGTTTACGAAATATTTAGGATTTTTTTTTAAAGTTGGACATTCCAGTTCAAAAATCGATAACACTGCCATTTTAAAAAATTTGTAAATATTTTTTAGCTCACTTGAAAGAGGAAGCTTAGATCTTTCTTTTGGTGTTTTCAAATTTCTAAAAAAAAATAACAAACACCAAATGTTTAAAGTTAAGTTTTCAGAACTTTAAGCACCTATAATTCAATATTTTCAAATAAAATTTCAAAAGTTTTAATTCATTAAATCGTAGAAAATTTAATTTTGTATCGATTTGTATTAACATCTTCTATACTTATGTTCAATAGTTTTCAAGTTATAATAACTTTTTGTTGAGATTAAGAAATGCATTAGCTACAGGCTTTTTTTCATAGGATGCTATGGAAATGAGGGAAAAAATATGCGAAGTTAAAGTTTTTTCAAACCAACATTCAATGCATATGTATGTATTTTGTTTTCACAGGACGAAGAGTTTATCTCTGTTTAATCAGAAATGTTTTGATGGCAAACATTGCAATTTTTTTGTAATTTTTTGTTTAATAATTTTTCAACAAATAAATTCATAACCTAAAAACTAAAAGTTGTAGAGCAAAACGGTTTGTTCCAGTAAATTTAGCGGCTCACTTTCTGTAAAATACTAGCTTTTCACGAGATTTAAAATTTTGAATTTTTTTGCTAAAAGGAAGGAAGCTTCTTCTTGAGGAAGAAAAGTGAAAAAAGTCATTTTTTAAAGCTCGTTTTATCATAGTTTTTTGGTCTTATACATGCTTTTACATCCCTCTAGAGTTCAAAATAAGTCCATTTGTTTTTAATGTTTGATTTTTTTAATTTTTGTCACGATTTTGGTCAATTTTGGTACTCCGAGCATTTATCGAGGAATAACTCCGGAACTATTAGAGATAACCCTATGAAGTGTATTATCGTTAAAAGATTATTGTTCCTCGACTAATAGCTTTCGAGAAAATTGCAAATAAAAGCAAAAATAAATAAAATTTTAAAAAATTCATAACTAAAAACTATTGAAAATTTGGGAGTTTTCTCGATACTATCGCTTCCCCGGATAATTTTGCATGGGTTAGAATAAAAATAGTTTTACTTTTTTAAACAGTTTAGCCGTAATGGAGATAATAAAAAAAATTAAAAAAGTTAACACCCCCTCCTACACACTGGCTAATTTTAAAAGTGTCTCAAAATCAAATGAAACCTATACTATCTTATAGATTTTTGGCGTTTGAAAATTAATTTTTTTTTGCGAGATATCGCTTCGACTCCTATGCCATTTTATAGAGTTTTTTATTCCGGTTTTTCTCAATAAAAAGTGAAAATGGAAACACTTTTTTTCGTTTTTCAAGGAAACTATAAGACTTAGAGCAACGAACAAAAATCCTTCTAATAGCTCTTAATTTTATCTATTTTTTCGTCTAAGTCCAAAGCCGCTCCGGGCAACGGTTCCGGTTACAGAGGCAATTAAAGTTTTACAATAAAAAAAATTATAACTCAAAAACTAAAAGTCGCAGAGCAATGTGGTTTGTTCCCTTAAATTCTACGGCTTATTTTACATATTATATCAATTTTTCACAAAAATTAAGAATTTAAAAAAAATCCTGCAAATAATTTTTCAACAATAAATTCATAACTCAAAAACTAAAAGTCGTAGAGCAAAACGGTTTGTTCCAGTGAATTCAGCGGCTCAATTTCTGTATTATATTTTGTATTATACTAGTTTTTTACGAAATTTAAAATTTTAAATTTTTTGCTAAAATTTTCTGAGGAAGAGAAGTGAAAAAATTTAATTTTTTTAAAGCTCGTTTCATCATAGTTTTTTGGACTTATATATGCTTTAACATCTCTCTAGAGTTTATAAAAGTTCAAAATAAGTCCATTTGTTGGATTTTTTAATGTTTGATTTTTTCAATTTTTGTCACGATTTTGGTCAATTTTCGGTACCCGGAACATTTATTGAAGAATAACTCCGAAACTATTAGAGATAACCCTATAAAGTGTATTAGCGTTGGAAAGCTTTAAGGATTATCTATTTTTTTCAAAAAAGATTATTGTTTTCCGACCAATAGTTTTCGAGAAACTTGCAGATAAATGCAAAAATTGGTAAAATTAAAAAAAAATTATAACCAAAAAACTATTAGGAGTTTGGCAATTTAGTCGATGCCAATCGATTCCCCGGATCATTTTGCATAGGTATGGATTAAAATAGTTCCACGTTTTTGAATAGTTTAGCCGTAAATAAGAAAATAATAAAAATTAAAAAAAGTTATTAATGTCAAAAAACCAACATAACTTGAAATTTATTACAGATAGGTATATTTTTGGATAAATTAATTGCTAATTTTGTTCAGTTTGGTTAACTATTTGTTTTGATTTTTTGATTAAATTCCTGTCATGTGCGAGGTTTCATAATTCGTAGAATCTAGTGGAAAATAAGACAAAAATTAAGTGCGTCTTGTCACTGAGATATTTTTTAATCTTAGTTATTACTGAAGCCCAATTCGCGCGATAAAACCTCGACATGCAGCAATAACTGTATCCAATATCCGTCCGTTCTCCCCACAAACCGTCCACATTATTACATTTTTACTCTTCATAGTCGTACAATTCTACAAGAAATAATGATCCGGAAAGCACCACTGTCTTACACAAATTCCATCCGGAATTACATCCTGGAAACGGCGCAAAGTCGCACTTAAAGAAATTGGATCGATTTATAAATCCTGCAATTGCAATAAATTCGTCTAGGTGCAAAATGCGATTTTCTTTCACACTATCATTAAATTTTTCCTGGAAAATGTTCGCCAACTTTTGCAATTTCACTCAACACTGGAAATTAACAATTGGCAAATTCTACTTCACAAGCAAATCGCATCTAATTTGGATGTTGGGCCGTTTTGCTAAAACAGGAGGAAATAACTGGCTTATATTCCTGTTTTAGAGAAATTAGGGTCAGAGCCGCTCGAATATTTTCCAGTTATCGGTTTCATTAAGTCGCACATCATCAACGCGTTGCTGTAATTTTTTAATTATTTACTTTCTCTTGCCTTGGCTTTGTAGCCAATGACGTTGGAAATAAATAAATCAATAAATAAACAATTAAACTAATTGGAACGGAGGAAACAAGAGCTTATTCATATTTGAGCGACAAAAAATGAACCTCCAAAAGGACCTACAAGACGTCCTATAGAACAAATAATCAGGTACCGACTAAGACTTTTTTGTGAATTTTCGGTGAATAAATCAATGAAAAATGCTACCAGATTGGTTTAAATTTTTTGTAGGTTAGATTAAGAGACTGAACTAAATCCTTTTATTAAATATTTTCACTTTAGAGCCCCAAATTGTCCAAAGTTAAAGTTGACAAGTGTCTGACAAGACTTGACAGCGCTTTAAGTGCAGATGCACTTTTGTTGCTACGGATATCGTCTGCTCAAAATTTATACTTTTTTGATTTTGGTGAAGTGCATGCCTCTGTTTAAATTAAAATAACTATTAAATGGTGCATTTTAACGGTGTAAAAGGTTATACCTTTTTTATTCGCAATTGATTACTCTATCGATTTAGGCATTAAAAAAGTAGTGTTAAGAGGGCAAAAAATTAGAAAAACACAAAAAATGTGACCCGGAAATGCTGCAACCGGAAACTGGGTGGATGTATCCGGTTTTTATAATTACCAGATTAAAAGGCATGTTCTCTTTAGTAAGTCTACCAAGTTTTGTAATATTTGGTCAAATGATTCCAAAGTTATGGTGCAAAAACGTCTTTCCATACCCCTACTTCCCAGGGCTGTAAAATTCTTATCAGTTTCGATAGGACACGACTTATAATCTCAATTAGCATCATTTTATAGGTCCTTTTTTGGAGGTTCATTTTTTGTCTCACAAATATGAGTAACCCTGTACATGACGATTACTGATGTCTTTTATTTTTTATTTCTTTTATATCATTCATTTTTATTTTTCAAACAATTAGGCTTGTTTCTTTAATATTAAATTTGTCACAAACTATTTTAAAAAAATAGTACAATGTGCTTATAAATGATTCTCATCTAGTTAACTTTGAAATTAGTTTACATGTAAAAAAATTTCTGTCGCTCTGCTTAATTGAATCCTCTGCCCGTAAATGTCGAAACTGTCAGTTGTAAAATTCACAAATTGTCAATTTTAAAAATTCCGTAAAAATGCAACTAAATTGTTACACTGTGCAAGAAAACACTTTTATTGTCGAAGCTTATTTTTGAATTGGAAACTTAATAAATAGTGAATGGTAATATTCGGTGTCTAAATGCTTGTCATTAATTCTATCAAGCGGCATTTACATGGGAAATCCACAGACGACTCGATGAGAATCATTTAAAAACACATTGTACCTAAAATTTATTTTATTTAAAAAGTATCGAAACAAATTAGCGATAAACCCCGAAATTAATTAAATAAATTATAATTAAAAATTTATAAAAACGTAACTTTGGGGCTAGTGACAATAATTTTACGTATTTTTTGTACAAAACATTATTTAATCATGTTTAAATAATATTGTAATATTTTTAATTATTTTATTAATTATGTAATAGGTATGTTTATTTATAGAAATGTAGGACAAATCTGAAAAAAATAACATAAACACGTACAGAGAAAAATACAATGTGTTTTTAAATGATCCTCATCTAGTCGTCTGTGAATTTCCCATGTAAAATCAGAAATGCCGCTTTATAGAATTAGTGACCAGCATTTAGACACCGAATATTTTTTCTTGTTTTGACACTTATTGACAGAGAATTTAATTAAGCAGAGCGAAATATTTTTTTACATGTAAACCAATTTCTAAATTAACCATATGATGACAATCATTTAAAAACACATTGTATAAACAGTAGCAAAGTACAAGA
Source organism: Tribolium castaneum (assembly GCF_031307605.1). Taxonomy (NCBI): domain Eukaryota; kingdom Metazoa; phylum Arthropoda; class Insecta; order Coleoptera; family Tenebrionidae; genus Tribolium; species Tribolium castaneum. Next base: position 8,184,707 of record NC_087400.1, read on the forward strand.
ATACACTTTTATTGCGAAGCTTATTTCTGAATTGAAGACTGGTAATATTCGGTGTCTAAATGCCTGTAATTAATTCCATAAAGCGGCATTTCTGATTTTACTTGGGAAATTCACAGACGACTAGATGTGAATCATTTAAAAACACATTATATAAGATTTAATTTTTTTCATCACTTGTTGAGACACGAAATCTTGACTACGTTATAGCTCTCGTTCTATTAAATCTTTTAAATTCATTTTTAGACCTAAAATCGTGCCTTTATTTGTCAGTGTCTTCCCTCGTTGTCGTTTAAACTTTCATTTGCGCAACGCTGCTCGCCAGTTTATTTTAGTTTGCATCCAGCAGGAAAAATTTATTGTAATTTTATGGAAACCATTCCGTGTGTGTATATACGTGAATGCGTTTTTCTTGCTGTTGCAACTCTCGAAATAAAACACAGCCCGAGTTCCGAGCGCTTGCATGGAGTGGCGCTCAAGTCATTAGGAAATTGCTGTTTTCTTCCGCCGACAATTTGTTAAATGGAACAGTTGATTTTTACTAAAGAAACTTAATATAAACGTGGCCATCGATCCGTGTTATAACAATCACGGACTTTTGGCCGACCGGAAAAATCCGGGACGCTCGATTTCCGGTCGGATGCATGTTGCCGTTTAAGAACGTCTGCGACTGATTTACGTCACATTAACCCAAAATTAATTAACGCACTTACTCCTGCATATTACGTTATAAATTAATTTCATTGATCTTGGATAAACAATTCTCTTATGGAAATTAATCATGTCGATTCGCTATAATGAACCCTGTGTGATATACGTGATGTTGTGTTATTTCAGACCTATTGCGCTAAGTACTTGATAATTTGTATTGCGTTTTAGCCCATAATTAATAATCACGCATTAACCGCTGTATTGCTAAAGTATTCCGATAATACTCTAATTAATGTACTGGGTGAGGAGTCAAAGCGGATTATGACGTTGGTGGATGAATCTACAGGGTGAGTCATTGACATGGGCGTGCTCGATTGTGCTTACACTGTCAAAGATGTCGAAATGAGTCAAATGACACTGCAAATGAGAAGTGCACGTCCTAAAATTAATTTGCCCTATACAGGGTGTTACATTTTTACAGAGAAGCCTTTAACATAGTTTTTTTAAATGGAACCGCCTGTATATTTGTACATATTTAAATGTGCACTTTTTTAGCTTTATAAATCAGTTTAGTTTATGCAATTTGCTTTAACCATTCAGAAGTTATTAAATTTTTTCTACAATTTTGTGCGTCTGCAGGGACATAATTAAAAAATCGCAGTGCGCTTGGTTTTCAAGATATTGAGTTGGGATTTTGTCTGTGTGTAAACAACTGTCGGGAGTATTTTTCGGCGACAAGACTGTTCATTTACATTGTAGCAGTATTATGCTGTGACACATTCATTTTGGTAAACTTTGAAGAACCATAACTTGATTTTTTTTAATAGCACTTTCTGTATTTTATTCGGCATCTCATTTTACATCTTTTTTACCTCCTAAATTTCTTTCCAAAAGGAGATAACTAGTTTTTTTGAAAAATGCACATAAAATCTTTTGGATACCATCGTAGTGTGCCATGTAAACCAATAAATTCTGACATAACATCAGACTGGCGTTTTTTGTACGTGACGTTTTGATTTTGTTATGAAAATAAATTTTTCATTGCTTACAAATCTAATCGAGATATAAATTTTAATATAATTTTAATAAAAATGAAAAATAAAACGACGACACTTTTAGAGAAAATATGCAAGAAAGAATTTTAATAATAATCTTCTTTTCGTAGAACTGATTATGTCACTTTATTGCTTAAGACAGCCGTCATTTAAAACAGTTTTGTAGAAGCAAATAATATATGTTATCGCTCTTGATTTGTTATACCTCGGTTATTTTATTTTCTTATTTTTCGATTGTAAATTTCTGTTATTTTTGTTTAAAAAATTTTTTGGCAAAATTTTATTAAAATTTGATTTGTAGGTATGCATTTTACGCGAAAAATTAATTTCACAATAAATTCAAAACGTGATGTACTATAAATGCAATTTTGACATCAGTATGTCAAAATGTTTTGTTTTTCAAAGCAAGCTACATTAGTATCTAAGAGGTTTTGTGTGTATTTTTCAAAAAAATCTTTTTACTATCAACTTTTGGAAAAAAACTGAAGAGGTATAAAAGATGTAAAATAAGACGCTAAATTAGTAATAAAATACAGGGAGTGCTATTTAAAAAAATCAAGTTATGGTCCTTCAAAGTTTACCAAAATAAATGTGTCACTGCAAGGTGATGCTACAATGCAAATGTATGCTCTTGTCACCGAAAAGTACCTCAGACATTTGTTTACCTACGGACAAAGTTCCAACTTGATATCTTAAAAACCAAGGCCACTGCGATTTTTTAATAATGTGCCTGCAGACGCACCAAATTGTAGAAGAAATTAAATAATTTCTAAATGGTTAAAGTAAATTGCAAAACTAAACTGATTTGTAAAGCCTAAGAAAATGCAAATTTAAATATGTTCAAATATACAGGGGGTGCTATTTAAAAAAACTATGTTGAAGAGTGCACTGTAAAAATGAAATACCCTGTATAGGACGAAATAATTCTAGAACGTACACTTGCTGTGTTATTTACTTTATTTCGGTATCTTTGACAGTGCAGGAGACATATTTAATCGATAAAGCAGTTGTCGTTTGCAACGCCCTGTATATCGAAAATGGGTGATTCCCCAGGGCCGGGTTAAGCGTTTTTTGTGGCAGCCTTTTGCCAGCGTTTACTTAACAAATGATGCTAATGTTTGAGGTTGGAGCTGTCTATTTTCGGAATGCCTAAATCAAACTCGTGGTAATTCAAACAAATTGCTGTTATCTCTTCATTAACGTTACTGCTGTAATGGAAATATGCCATTGCACGAGTAGATATAAAAGAAATCGCTTTTATACGTGTTTGACACGCGATATCGGTCGACCGACCAAGAAAATGCTCTGTTTAAACACACAATTCGTTTCGAGCGTTCGTGCGTTTCTTTTTCTATATAAAAGAAATTTTGGTATCTTTGATCGAAATGCTTCGGGTCGAGTGTGTTTTGCATTAGTCGGAGTGATTTTAATCAAGGGACGTGTCGATTAATTTTGAAAAGAGAGAGAGAGGTTTGCTTGCTTGGTTCGGACGTAAAGTTCTTTTTTTAGCTTCGGAAAATGGACTAATTGTTATTTGAGCCCCGCAGAGAAATTACTCGGTCTAACGAGAATTTATTACAAGGGAAACTACAGATTTTGTACAATTCTGCCACATGCTGGGGAGAATTAAAAACGAATTGGAATGGATGGGACAATTCTTGGCATGGTTCTACATAGTTTAAAATAAGATTTGATTTATTATTTGTGAGGGATAGTTAATGAAATAGTAACGTTTAAGCTGTTCAAAAATAACAGAAAGTAATTTAATTTCATATTCCATACTTGACCTAGCTTAAAATAAGTTTATTTTTAAAAGCTCTTATTTAACTTGCTTTGTTGTCTGTCTGTCTGTTTCATATTTTTGAAGCCAAATTTGAAAGGGTTCCCGTTGTCCTAATGAATTGAAATTTTGCATACTTACGTAGTCTGCGTGACAATACAATTCTATGTGATTAAATACCCCCTTAAAGAGTTAAATGGGGTTTTGAAGTTTTAGGTTATGTTTACAAATGGGTTTTCGATGTGTACATACCGTAACTTATACCAGCATTAACGGTATGTTGGTCATTGAGAAATATAGAAATACGTAATCATTCTTATTACGCTTCGTTCCAAAGAAATGTCGCTATTTTTTTAATTCATTTATCTTGGATTATAGAGTATAGACACAGAACAGGTTAGGATGTGTTTTCAATGCTAACAGATGTTTTTTATGAAATAACACAAAACAAGTTTGCACACATCAGCAAAATAATGGTGTTACAATAATACGGCGAAAGTAAATCTTAGAGAAAAGGACGTTTAGAAAAAGTAAAGATTAAAAAACAATGAATAAAAAAATAGTTTTTTTAGAAAATAGCTTTATTTAAAAGATGCACTAAAAAGTAAAAAACAATGTTTTTCTATTAGAGGAGAATATTTTTGCTTACAAATTACGATTTTAATATTTATAAAAGCAATTTTAATTTGTAAGCAAAAATATTTTTCTTTATCACAAAGACATTATTTTTTACTTATTAGTCCATCTTTTAAATAAAAAATTTTTCCTAAAAATTTTTTTTACAGAGGACTATAACTTAGTTATAACTATAACTTAATTTTCTGAACTCAAAAAAATTTCACGGCAAAATAAAAATGAGAGCGCTTTAAGCGCTATAGCATTACGGCACCAAACAGCGCACTCTGTCGACACTTATGGAACTATCGAGGACGGGACCGTTTTATTTGTGCGTTGTTTCGCCTCCTAACCTTTAGAAATCCGTAGATCCTTTATTATTAATGAGGATTATTAATAAAATAGTAATGTTGAAAGTTTCTGAACGCCGCAGCAGTTCTTGTAAGTGTATTAAAAATGTATGGTAGGAGCTAAATTTGTAATTTGGGTAAAAAAGTGAGTTGGGAATTAATTTATTGGATTTTATTTTAGTCCTTTTGAAGGATTCATCATGGGTGGAAACAATGGAGAAAGATGCGATTTAATTTCAGTTGCAATCTTTTTAATTACCGTCGCTAGAACCGGAAAACGGTTATTAGAGCGACAAAACGATTGAGTTTCTAGAGAATTTTAGATTTTAATTAAACGCCGTTTTGTGTTCATAATTCGTTTTTGCTTTGAATCAAAGTCCGTCGGGTGAACGCAAACCCTTTTTTTCTCTCACTCTTTCTACCAGCGATTTCATTTTATAGCTTTCAGCTAAGATGGATGGTGGAAATTTTATAAAACGACCATCTAAAATTGATGTGAAATATGTCAGCGGCGTGGCAACATTTTTATTTATTTGTCGAAGTTGAATATACAGTGGCGTTAGCATCGGAATCAGTATTGTGCGAAATTTACACATGAAAGGATCAACGAGATTTGTTTCAGGTAAGATAAAATTTCAGCAACAGCGTAGAAAAATGCGGTGAGGGGACACAAACAAAAGACACACGTTTTTTCACTCTCATTCATTCAAAAGTGGGGATTTTTTTGAAAGTTTTTATCTCGCGACACGACAACGTCATGTCATATATCTCAATAAAAGGAACAAAAGAATTGCGGTAATGTGGTAACGTCGGGTAATTACTCTTGTGGAGGTCGAGGGAATCGATACGCGTGTGCATCGAAGCGAGAGTTTGGAACATGACCAAAAATGTCAAAAGTTGAGTGGAACAAATATGGAACGGGACTTATCTGCTTTGTTATCCGATTCCACCATCAACCCTTTGGCCGTTCGGTCTCATCTCATTTGTTAGACATGTGCCAGGGCCTTGTCATTCACTCGTCTCGTTAATTTTTTTTATAAGTTCAGAACAAAACCACAATTTCAAACGACGCTTTCCACTTTGCTTAAACTTATCCGTGAATCATTTATTTTTAAATCAACAAGAGTAGCTGTTCTTTTGAAAGCTTACTTGAAAGTTTTGATTACTAAGAAAATTAATCTGAAAATGTTAGTTAGTTATTTTTAAAAATTGCTTTTATCCTGACAACATTTCGCAACAAAAACGTTGAAAGTGAAGTTCTGGAAATCCTATTAAATTTTCTCTGGTACGTAGCTAAATATATTCTACTATAAAACACTGTAGAAGTTTTTTAAATAAGTTTGAAACACGCTGGTGATTCTGGCCTTGTAACACTATTTTATTTTTTAATCTTTAATTAGATACACTCTCTTGAAAATATTGCAATTTATATTTGGTTTAAATATTTGTTATTAGTACTTTAATTAATAAAAAAAAATTAAGGATTTTAAGCTTTTTTAATTTTAAGAGAAAAATATTGTAATTTTTAACCCCTACTATTATTAATAATAAGTTGTTTTGACGTAAATAAACGCAAAATCGAATAAGAAATTAGATAAACTTTACTTAAATTTGAAATAAAACTGAGATAATTTTTACGTTTAATTTTTTTGTAATAATAATAAATACTGTTCAAGGTGATTTTGCTAAAATTATTTTTTACTTTATTTCAATAATATAATATATAATATATGATATATGATATATAATATATAAAAATATATAATAATATTAAACACAGAGAAATTAGTTTTATTTATAATAAAAATTAATTTAAGAATAATTTAATAATAAGTTGCAGCATAATATTTATGTCATTCTGAAACAACATATAAATACAATGTGTTTTTAAATGATTCTCATCTAGTTAACTTTGGAATTGATTTATACGTAAAAAAATGTGCCGCTCTGTTCGATTGAATTCTCTATCGATTAGTGTCAAAACTGTCAGTTGTGAAATTTACAAATTGTCAATTTTAAAAATTTTATTAAAATGCAAAATTGTTACACTGTGCAAGAATACACTTTTATTGTCGAAGCTTATTTTCGAATTGGAGACTTAATAAATGGTTAATGGTAATATTCGCTGTCTAAATGTTTGTCATAAATTTTATAAAGCGGTATTTACATGGGAAATTCACAGACAACTTAAATGAGAATCATTTAAAAACACATTGTACTTAAAATTTATTATATTTAAAAAATATCTAAACAAAATAGCGATAATCCCGAAAATTAATTAATTAAATAAAATTTAAAAATTTATACAAACGTAACTTTGGAGGTAGAGACAATAATTTTACATGATTTTTGCACAAAACATTATTTAATCATGTTTATATTGTAATATTTTTAATTATTTTATTAATTAAGTAATAGGTATGTTTATTTATGAAAATGGACAAATTTGAAAAGAATAACATGAAGACGTACGGAGAAAAATACAATGTGTTTTTAAATGATCCTCATCTAGTAGTCTGTGAATTTCTCATGTAAAATCAGAAAAAGCCGCTTTATAGAATTAATGACAGGCATTTAAACACCGAATTTTTTTTGTAATTTTTTTTGTTTTCTTGTACAGTGTAACAATTTTATTGCATTTGAATGAAATTTTTAGAATTAATTAAGTGACAATTTGTAAATTTCACAACTGACAGTTTTGACATTTATTGACAGAGAATTTAATTGAGCAGAGCGGCACATTTCTTTTTACATGTAAACCAATTTCAAAGTTAACGAAATAATGACAATCATTTCAAAACACATTGTATAAACAGTAGCAAACGTTATAATTGCAGTTTGAGTGTTGGTTTTTGAGATGCAGCAAAAATTATTTTGGCAAACTCAATTTGTATACAGGGTGTCCCAGTACATTGATAAAATCTATTATTAATGGCAAATAGATGTTCAAATATTTAAACGTATTTCTTCAAAACCTATAACTTTTTCCATTACCTAAAATTTTTCAAGAGATCACAAAAGCGTCACAAAAGCGTTACACAATACAAGCAAGATTTTTTTAAATAAGTTTTTATATATATATTTTGGGTTCAGCTTTTAGTACACTTTTAAGCTAAACTTTTTTATACTTTTGAAAAAATTTATTTCACAAAAACCAACTAATAAAAAAATAAATTCAGTCATCATAAAAAACTAAGTATGAACTTTAGTGCTTCAGTAGTAAAATTATTTGTTTTTGCTGCTGTGGTGGTCTAACTTATAGTAACAAATATGCCCATCTCTTAATTTTGTAAAAAATGTCTTAAATATTTTAATATTTACGCCATAAAATTGTGCAAGTACTCGTACAGCAATAGTTGTGAATACAAATGTCTCAAAAATAATAGAAAATGAAACGCCAAATTGGTTAAGTTAATCATGTTTAATATGAGAAAAATTATAACAAATACCTTATAAATGAAATAGGAAAAACGAATTAAAAAAAACGACTTATTTATCAACAATTTTATTTGTACATAATGTGTCATAAACAGAACAAAACTCTAATGCGAATTGCTACTGTCATAAAAACGTAATGTGGAATTACAATTTTTGCAGTTGTAGACAAAGAGTTATAAATTTGGCTGCTTTGTCACTGTTTTCAGGTCGCTGTTTTTCATGTTTCTAGACCCTTTATTAATATTAATTAAGAAAAGAATAAAATTATCAGCAGCATTTAGGTTAAACTTAAAGTAAAAGATGCCCGGCAAGCGTTCTGCATTCAAATGAACTGTTATTAAAATTTCAGCAGAGGGGTAAATTTATTGAAAGTAAAAGGTGAATGTTTGAGTATTTTCCTTGTTCGTTCAGCTTGTTTCTAATTACATTTACTACCGGCAGTGGAGTCGCGGAATCTTGTCGAAATAACTAAAAATGTCTCCTTTCAGTGTGATACTTATAAATTGTAGCAGATGATACGGAATTACATTTCCATAACGTTTATGAATATTCATTGTCGTCTCAGCAATAAGGAGGAGCCCGAAGCGGTTCTTGTTTCGTACGTCATTTGTAAGTTCCTTTGTTCCCCAAACTTCACTAACAACTGGAATACACATTTATTATTATTATTTAGTAAACTGGTAGGATAATGGACTCGGGTCATACACCTCGGCGCTCGTTACCGGTCGGAATATATTAATTTCGCAACAAATTGGAACAGAGTGAATCGGAATGCATAGTCTTGATTAAGGAGTCGACTTAATTAAGAAAGTTAAGCTATTTAAGGGGCGCTGCGAGCGGAAACAAGGGACCGATTTATTCCAACTTTTATTGACGGAAAGCAAGGCCGTTTTGTTCACTCAAACTGGCCATCCGTGAAACGAAATCGATAGGAAGACGTCGCCTCCATTTGTCCGAGGAAAATCAACAAATTTTCAAAATTGCACGACATTGAAATAACACAACAAATCGACGACTCGTGTAAGCCCGGACCTGTCAATGAAAATATTTTTCAAGTGGCGGTGTTTGTTGACACACTGGCACTCATCTTGCACGTGATTTACCCCTTTGGTAATTTTTCTACACAATTGTGCCATTATTCCAACACAAGTAATTATTCAAATGGCATTATCAGAGGTGAGATTTATCACTTCCAACAATATCTACATCTGCATCTCGCCGAGGTCCATTATTTAAACCCCTTGAATCACAGACGAGAGCTCATTTATTATTGGTCACTGCTTAATTGAAGTTGGAGGAAGAGGGATATACCGCCGCCGGATCATTTTCATTTTACTGCAAATTTCATTTGCGTTTTTCAACCGAAGTAATTAAAGTATATGAGCGATTTTAATCTACTGATTTGCAGTTTGACCGAGAAAAGAATTTACAATTCGTTTAATGGCCACATTTTGTATTATAAGCGAATATAGCGCAATTATTACAATAGAAACAACTTTACAATCTTCACTAGTATTTTAGAACAAAAATGGTGGATGCGCCGGTATAAAATTTACGCTGAAATTATTTTAATATTTTTAAAGTTATTTTTACACTTTCACGTTAAATTATTTTAATAAAACGTTAAAAAAATTGTAATGACACCGATTCGAAGCATAGAGTGAATCACTTTTATTTGTATTATAAGTAAATGTTGCACAATTATTACAATTACTATTATTTACTGTTATTTTAGTACAAAAATGGGGGACGCGCCGGAAGAAAATTTAGTTTGAAATTATTTTAATATTTTTGGGTTTCAACAATTCGCAGCTTAGAGCAAATCAGTTTGATTTGCAGTTTGACCGAAAAAAACATTTACAATTCGCTTAAGGGTTACAATTTGTATTATAAGCAATCGTAGCGCAATAATTACAATAGAAACAACTTTACAATGTTTATTTCTACTTTGTATAAAAATGGTGGATGTGCCGAGATAAAATTTACTTTGAAATTATTTATATATATATGTGGGTTTTAACAAAGCCATCTTTGCATTTTCACTTTAAATTACATTAACGGAACGTTAGAAAAATTATAATGACACCAATTCGAAGCTTAGAGTGAATCACTTTGATTTGCAGTTTAACCTAGAAAAATATTTACAATTTCGCTTATTGGCCACAATTTGTATTATAAGCCAATATAGTTTTTACAATAGAAACAACTTTACAATATTTACTATTATATTAGTATGAAAATGGTGGATGCGCCGGGATAAAATTTACGTTAAAATTATTTTAATATTTTTGGATATTAATAATGTTCTTTTTGTACTTTTACGTTAAATTACTTTAACAAAACGTTAGAAAAATTATAATGACACCAATTCGAAGCTTAGAGCGAATTACTTTGATTTTCAGTTTTACCGAGAAAAATATTTACAATTCGCTTAGTGGTTACAATTTGTATTATAAGCGAGTGTAGCGCAATTACTACAATAGAAACAACTTGACAATGTTCACTATTATTTTAGTGCAAAAATGGTGGATGCGCCGGGATAAAATTTATGCTGAAATTATTTTAATATTTTTAATGCCATTTTTGCACTTATACGTTAAATTACTTTAATAAAGCGTTAGAAAAATTATAATGGCACCTATTCGAAGCTTAGAGCGAATCAGTTTGATTTGCTGTTTCGCCGATCAAAAATTTTTAGAATTTGCTTAATGGCCACAATTTGTGTGATAAGCGAATATAGCGCAATTATTACAACAGAAACAATTTTACAATGTTCACTAATATTGTAGTACAAAAATGGTGGATGCGCCGGGATAAAATTTTACGTTGGAATTAATTTAATATTTTTGGATATTAATAATGTCATTTTTGTACTTTTACGTTAAATTACTTTAACGAAACGGTAAAAGAAATTATAATGACACCGATTCGAAGCTTAGAGCGAATCAGTTTGATCTGCAGTTTTACCGAGAAGAATAATTACAATTTGCTTTTTGGTTCCAATTTGTATTATAAGCAAATGTTGCGCAGTTATTACAATAGAAACAATTTTACAATGTTTACTATTACTTTAGTACAAAAATGGTGGATGCGTTGGGAAAAATTTACGTTGGAATTATGTTAATATTTTTGTATATTAATAATCCCATTTTGGCACTTTTACGTTAAATTACTTTAACAAAACTTGAGAAAAATTGTAACGACACCGATTTGAAGCTTAGAGCGAATCAGTTTGATCTGCAGTTTGACCGAGAAAAATAATTACAATTCGCTTAATGGTTACAATTTGTATTATAAGCGAATGTTGCCCAGTCATTACAATAGAAACAACTTTACAATGTTCACTATTACTTTAGTACAAAAATGGTGGACGGGCCGGGATCAAATTTACGTTGAAATTATTTTAATATTTTCGATATTAATAATGCCATTTTTGCCCTTTTACGTTAAATTATTTTAACGAAACTTTAGAAAAATTATAATGACACCGATTCGAAGCTTTGAGCAAATGAGTTTGATTTGCAGTTTCACCTAGAAAAATATTTAAAACTCGCATAATGGTCACAATTTGTATTGTAAGCTTAAAAAATGGTGGATGTGCCGGGATAAAATTTACGTTAAAAATATTTTCATATTTTTGCGTAGTAATGCTATTTTTGTGTTGTTACGTTAAATTACTTTAACGAAACTTGAGAAAAGATTTAATGACACCGATTCAAAACTTAGAGCGAATCAGTTATTATTATAAGACTTTATCAACCTTACGTTATAAATAGGATGCGACGACTTTAGATGTCTGAAAACTGTAATTTAATGATGTATTCTCTTGAATATCTCGAAATAGAATTGAGCTGGTTATTCTACTATTAAACATCTAAATGTAACAGCTCCTTTAAAAATAGAATACCAACTATAACGTCCTTAGTTGTCACAAAACTTGCAATATTTTTTTTGTTTTTGTATAATTTTCTCAAAGAGTAACACATTCATTAACAACAGGTTTATTTGTAAAGTCGTACACTAGTAGAAATTTGTGTTTATAAACGGAACAAAATTGTGTTGCAAATTGTTCTATCACTAAAGTTACTTTTAGTAATAAAAACGTACTTAATTTAGAATTACAATTTTGAACTTGTAAGAGATAATGACTTATAAATTTGCCAATTTTGTTCCTGCAATCAGTAGCATTTAGGTTAGACTTAAATTAAATTACTTTCAATATTTAGCGAAACATTTGAAAACTTATAATGATACCGATTCGAAGCTCATAGCGAAATAGTTATTATTGAAAGACTTTAAGCTTGCTCGACTGCAACGACTTTAGATGTCTGAAAACGGTAATTGAATGATGTTTTCTCTTATATACCTATCTCAAAATAGATTTAAGCTGGTTATTCTACTTTCAAACATCTAAATGTTACAGGTACATTATTGAAGCAATTTACGGAAAAATTGTTTTGCGATTCACGTTTTACACAAATTTAATTTTTAATATATTTTGTATCGTAATGACTTCATTCACTAAATAGTTTTTTGCTACTAGTTTAGAGCTAACTTTGAAACTGTTGTTGTTGTTGTTCTTAATTCTAATGTGGGTAGAAGTGTTTAGTTGTAAAAATGGTCTATAAAAGCATATTATTTATTTATAAATACTAATAAATAAGTCCAAATATAATATCAACAAGGTTTTAGCTACACGTTAGTTAGTAGCTGCTGTTAATTTTTTTTTATAGCATGATAATTTAATCAAAAATGTCTATTTGCCTTGCAACTTGTACTATTTTTTGTAAATACTTTAATAATAATTTACTTACTTTAATTACTTTATTAATAATAATAGTTACTTTGCCTTTTATGTATACTTGTATTTTTTCCCATTTCACCACACATTTTATGCTTAATAAAATATTAACACAAACATATGGCACAATTAATTTTTTCGTCTGCAGAATTTAGAAAAAAAACAGGAATTTTTTAAAACTTTTTTTATAAATTAATAAGAATTAAACGACTTAATTCACATGTTTAAAGTTTGCGCAGTACTTTAATGGATAAAAGTCGTTCCAACTGTCCCACAGCAAAAACTAATTAAAAAAATAATCCTGATTCATGGCAACATAAATTCAACTAATTACCAGATTATATTCATACTCTCCAACATATTTATCTCCGATTATTTACACTTGTTTCAAATTAAATATTTACATTGCGCATATTCAACTATAGTGAAATATATAGTATGTAAATGCGCCCTTCAGCCCTAAAAATCATATTCAATTAAATCACTGCCACTAAACCACCACCACCACCACCAACCCTCAACTTTCACACGCAATTAAATCACCATTATCTAAAGCCATAACGGCCATTCACTTGTGCTTTGTGATGATTTGTGTCGGAGACATGCTTTGAACTTTCATCGTATCGTCGATGTTAGAGAAGATTATTAATTCCGCTTTCCTGCAACAAGCTGCTGGTCGTTACCGTTATCATAGTTTGCTAGATTGCTTGCACGTACTTTACGACAACTTGCACTGAACAAACTAAACGACCAGAACGAATATTTGGGCCAACTTGCTGTCTGATTTTTATCGACCTTCGATACAAATGAACTCAGATTTTCTATTCAAAAATTGTCCTAAAATTATTTTGCCCTATACAGGGTGTTTTATTTTTACAGTGCAGCTTTTAACATAGTTTTTTTAAAAGACATCCCTTGTACATTTGTACATATTATAATTTGCACTTTTTTAGGCTTCATAAATTAGTTTAGTTTTTGCAATTTGCTTTAACCGTTCAGAAGTTCTTTAATGTTTTCTACAATTTAGTGCGCCTGCAGGCACATTATTAAAAAATCGCAGTGCTCTTGGTTTTTTGGATATCAAGTTGGGACTTTGTCTGTAGGTAAACAAATGTTTGAGGTATCTTTTAGTGACAAGACCATATATTTCCATTGTAGCTTCACCTTGCTGTGACATATTCATTTTGGTAAATTTTAAAAGACCATAACTTGATTCTTTTAAATAGCACTTCCTGTATTTTATTACTAATTATTATTCACCGTCTCATTTTACATCTTTTTTACTTTTTTAGTTTTTTTCAAAAGTTGATAGTTAAAGAGATATCGATTTTTCTGAAAACTGTCCCAAAATCTCTAGAATACTAATGTAGCGTGCTATGAAAAACAATACATTTTGACATGGTGATGTCAAAATGGCATTTATAGTACGTCACGTTTTGATTTTATTGTTAAAATGAATTTTTTGCGTACAATACATACCCAAAAATCTCATTTAGACATAAATTTTAATAAAATTTTGACGAAAAATTATTAAATAAAAACAGAAATTTACAACTGAGAAATAAAAAAATAAAAAAACGAGGTATAACAAGTCAACAGCGATAACATATTACTTGCAGTTACAAAACTGTTTAAAATGACGGCATTCTTAAGCAATAAAGTAATACATTGGTCAATTCTTTTTAAAAATTCACCGCTTCTAATGTGGCATGATCGATTCTACAAAAAGCTTTTTTAATTTTTTCTTGCATATTTTCTCTAGTAGTGCTGTGTTTTTTTTATTTTTAATTAATGATTTCTTTTCAAAATTAAAGTTTATATCTCAATGAGATTTGTATGCATTTTACATAAAAAATTTATTTTCACATCATAATCAAAACGTGACGTACAAAAAACGCTAGTCTGATGTTTTATTATTTTACATGGCACACTACGTTGGTATCCCAGAGATTATATGTGCATTTTTCAGAAAAACCGAGTTATCTCCGAAACTATCAACTTATGAAAAAAAAATAAAGAGGTAAAAAAATGTAAAATAAAATGCTGAATAATAAATACTCAGTAATAAAATACTGAGTGATATTTAAAAAAGTCAAGTTATGGTCCTTCAAAGTTTAGCAAAATGAATGTGTCACAGCATGGTAATACTACAATAAAAATAAACAGTCTTGTAGCCAAAAGATACCCCCGACAGTTGTTTGCACACAGACAAAATCCCAACTCAATATCTCAAAAACCAAGCGCACTGCGATTTTTCAATCATGTGCTAGCAGACGCACAAAATTGTAGAAAAAATTAAATAACTTCTGAACGGTTAAAGCAAATCGCAAAAACTAAACTGATTTAAAAAACCTAAAAAGTGCACATTTAAATATGTACAAATATACAGGAGGTGCCATTTAAAAAACTATATAAAGGCTGCACTGTAAAAATGGAACATCCTGTATAGGGTAAAATAATTTTGGAACGTGCATTTTGAATTTCCATTTGCCGTGCCACTTGATTTATTTCTATATCTTTGACTGTGTAAGTGCCCATATCAATGACTCACCCTGTATAATTACCGAAAAAGTTACTACTTTAATAAAATGAATTGAAATTCATTTACCTGCCGGTAACTGTAATTTCTTTTTATTAGTTTCTCATTTCGAAAAATCTTAAAGCGATTATCAAGAAGAGAGTTTTTTTTTTGTTTTAGTTTTTTAGATGACGCTAATAAAATTTTAGTAAGACTTTCTCAACTTCTTCAATCCAAAAATGGATATAATTAATTATTTAAAATTACCAGTAAAGTATAAGTGAAATTAACTAGAACTATAAAGGTGGAGAAAGACAGTTATTAACGTTATTATTTATAAGACATTTGATATGAGATTTAAATCAAATTCTCTGCTTTGTGTAATAAAGCGGTGTAGCCAACATTTGAAAAATGAATGCGCTACTTCTATTATTTATGGTATTTATTTTTACGCTAGATATCCTGCTGCTAATAACAGTCATAAGTAAAATATAACACCACATTAAATCTTCCAAACTGCGTTATACATTCTCGTGTGAAAGCGGCTATTACGCTTAATGATTATATAATGACAGTGTAATTGTCCAGTTTTGCTCCCTTTTGTTGTTCCTAATGGTGTTTAATTTTAAATGTAAAAATGTGTTTCAATAAAAATAGATTTATCCGGGATTAAAAATCTGTTAAGATTAAAAATTAAATACAAATGAGATTAGGTGAAGCCATTTATTTTTCCTAATGGATGGCCATTAAGTCGTTATCATTATCATCATTTGTTTATTTAATGTTACTACGTTCCAACATTGGGTAAAATTTAATGAAACATTATTCCGACTCTTACGTGGATTATGTAAATAAATCACAAAAAACGAAGTGTAATTTATTCAGATTTTGGTTTTTATCAAAGGAAGCTTCAGCATTTACAAACTTATTTATTTGAAGTAGGTAATAAACTAAAACGTTAGTTATATAAAATGTTCGATCTCGAGTCGTGACACATTCCGTGATAAATTTTTCATTACGAGCTTCGAAGTTTGCTCATAATTTCCAGACGGTGCATAAAAAGTCGGAATTATTCACGGGAAAAAACACAAAGTTTAAGAGAGTTGACGTCGATAATGGGAGTTGAAAGGTGTTTGGCTCTCTCTTTCTAACGTGGAGAATTACAGGTGTCAAAGTTGACAAAGGGCTGGAATTGGAACGGCTCGACCTCACGTGTTCGGGATTTGTTGCCCTTAGGGCGACGGTAATGTATCACTTAATAATTGGGGTGCGTTATCGGATGGTGCCAACGAGACGAAATACGAAGAGAGGCGTGATTAAGTTTTCAGCGGGAAAATTGCACAGATTTTTAATTTGTTGCTTAAACTTGAAAATAGTTGGTATAATCGCTGCCTCTACAGTTGGAAACTCTCCATCGTAAAGTGATTTTAATTATTATTACAAACACTGATATGAGTGATATGAATTACACAGTTTAGTGATTCCCGAAGTCGTAGTTAATTTTAATATAAATTTTAGGTGTTTTTATTTTTGTTGGTTTACAACATAACAACATTTACAACATCTGCAAGTTTGCAAATATTGTCTTTTTTTCTAAAGAGGTATATTGTTTGTATTTTTTTATCAATTTCTATAAGACCAAGTCAAGAGTGTCAAAGATCTCAAAACTAAATTTAGATCTAAATAAAATGACTAAAAAAATTTGTGAGCTAAGTTCATTGTGATTTTATTAGAAAAATTATTTGAATATATACAAAATTTACTTACAAACTAAAACAGTTACTCTAAAAATAATTTGCTCATTTAAATTTTAAAAACATTATTGTTATTGTTTAGTTGTCGCTGGTCAAGTGACCCAGTTAAGTCATTTTGCTGACATTCGCTGGTGCCGCGGAAATGCTTGCATGGGTTACTCAACCGTTACGACAACTTTTATGAAAAATTCTTATCCTAATTTAGAATTTTCCCAAAAAATTCTGTTTAACCCCATAGTTAAATACTATATTTAACTTTTTTAATAGTCTAAACATTTTAATCGCTTGTTTTTTATTTAGCTGCTGATTAGGATTTCATTCTTTAAAATTCAACCTTTGTATTACCGATCCAAGTTTTTTACGGTTAAATGCATTAATAGGAATACACGAGTATAGAATTTTTTATGCAAAATTTTGCACTAAACTTATTTAATTTTTGAAAGCAAATTTTAAAAACGGCTTTAAATAAAATTTAAAATTTTTTCTACATTATTTAAATTTTTCGGTAAGGCAAGGTTACTGAATTGGATTTTTTATTTACGTTTTTTTTCGACATTTCATTTTACCAGTTTTCACTATTTGTTTATTTTTACTTTGCTTTAGAAAATATTCTCGAAACATTTTCCAGTCCCATAATTCTTTTAATTCTTTCATTTTCGAATTAGGAACGTAATAGGTGCAAATTTTGAATTATGTTTATACACACTGTTAAAAAATTGTTGTTTATCTCACCTATAAAATTTTAACGGAATAAGTGGCCGCTTAATCTAAAATAGAAATGCTGTTAAAATAACAAAAATACGTCAGAATAATACAAAAAAACTTCTAATCTAAAAATAAAAGAACACATAACAACACATGACAAAAAAAATAGTAAAAAATTAATTCAACGATTTGACAGAGAGATAAGTTATAGTCAGATGATCAACAAGCATTTTTGAACACATTGTACCTTTGGCATCCACTCCTTGTGTTCCAAGAAGCGTAAACAAGAAATAAGCAAACTTCTAAAAAAGATTTAAAAATGTATTTGCAAGAATTTTTTTCAATAGAACCTTTAAATTTGTTTATGATTTTCTCAACCATGTTCTTAGCACAGCTAGCAAAGCCGCGCGTGTGAAATAATAATAAAAAATATTTATTTCCGCAATTTTTAATTATTATTGCATGAGCCGGTCTAATAACAACATCTTTACCCTCAAACTTAATGATTTTGGTACAGTTTTGCTAAAATTTTATAAAAAAAATTATTACTCAAAGAATTAGAAAACAATTTTAATTCAATTTATTATTTAAATCAATTACAGTATCAAGTGGTGAATGTTATTATTATTTTGATTGCATGTAAAAAGAAATTTAGAGATACAGCACAATTGACTAAATTTGTATAATTATTTGTTTATTACAAAAAAGAAACTCTATTTTCACACCTGGTATGTAGTAACACATACATTAAAACAGTCAAGCTTCTTCAGAATGCATTGAAGATTTTGAATTAAAAATAGATAAATTTCTTTAGTAAAGAATATTAGTTATTAATACCTATAAGAGAAAAGTTCTGTCAAAATGCGTTAGTTTTTTTAGTTGTTTGTAATAATTTTAAAAATTTTCTAAACAGTCCGAACTTGGTTGACTTAAGTTGGACAACGATTTCAAAAACTTTTTATTACCCTTGTAACACAGTTTTACTGAGTTATCTTTCGGTTATATAACGTTATGTAACCGCAATACACAAATCTAACCATTGGTTATGTTAGACTTAGCTGGTATAACGGTTATATAACCATGGTTATATTACGGTTAGATAACCGTTGTTTCTTATGCAATATGGCCCAAACTAAATTCAGAGTTTATATCAGTTTTCTAACCATGGTTATGTCTAACGTATACAGTAAAGGTTATGTGACGGTTATATAACTGCTATGTATGTAATGCAACACAGCGTATGGTAAATTCAGTTGATATATCGGTGATTTAAGCTTGGTTATGTTATATTACAAGATTACATCTCGGTTATATAAGGGTAGTTTTTGTTTTACAAAAATACTGGTTTCTTCAATACCACTTCGTTTTAAAATATTTTAATATTTTTAATTTTAAAAATTTTATTCTTCTAAGTTTCAACAATCTTTCACTTAAAATGTAATTTCTGTTTACCATAAATTAATTAAATACGCATGTTGAATCGTTTTCTAACAGTTTTTTTATTTCTTGTTTTGTTTTTATTTTTATTTAATATATTTCCTATTCGTGACCTGACCTGACCTGACCTGACCTGGCCTCACCTGACCTGACCTGACCTCTACCTGTTCTGTAGAGTCGGCTAAACTTTACTTATAAAAACGAAATAAATAAATTGTTACTTGACTATAAAATATTAAATTATTAATTACAATAAATTTTATTGTTTTGTTACAAAGATTACGTAAGCATGCAAGATTTCAACATATTCCCAACAAAAAAAAACAAGTTTATTAAAAGCATTTAAAACATTAAGGCTGTTTGGTTTGAGATTTTTTTTAAATCATTCTTTGATTTAAAAATTTTTAGTTTTTTTTACTGGACTAGTCAAAATTAAATTTTGATTCAAAAAATTGGTGGCGCGTAAAAACAATAAAATTATTATTAGAGAAATAGACGTAAGCTGATTTTTTATGTTGATGATTTTGAGCGATTTAACGCATTTTGTTGCTGGTTTTAAAGAAAAATTCTTGTGTACCACAAGCAGTGATAAAATATTTTCGTGATAAATTTCATCTGTCTCTCTTAAGCCATTTTCTTGTGTAACATAATAGCATAATATATTTATGATAAAACTTTGTGGCGTGTTATAAAACGTAGCAAGTGATCCAGTTGCGGTCCTATGGAAAACACATTTTCGTCCCATATCTTCCAGCGGATTAAGTCTAAACGGCCGGAACTATGTAGTAACTCCGGCTGTGGTTAATAAAACCATAGTATGTTGTGTAGCACGCGTTTCGCTCGCTAACAACGTAATGCTACTAATTCTGATAAATGCCACTGCTGAAAGCTTCTTAGCTGTTCTGATTGAAACAGATTAACGTAATGGATGTGGATCCGTTTTAAATAATTACGTCATCCTGATTTTAATCACGCGCCGTCGAACCACTCACTCCAGGTCTGGAGACATCATTTTTCCCTTATTTGCGATTCCTCCAACGTTGTATTTTTCTTAAACTCAACCAGTGTACGACAAACAAACGAAAAACCGAAACACACAATCAATGTTTCGTTACAAAATATTACTTCCGCGCGATGCCCGAAAGCAGCTCATAAATTTTTCTCAACACGAAATTACAGAAAGTGTGTCAATATCAAAACTGCAAACTTTGAGCAAAAAACTTAATCCCAATTAACAACTTGGAATTGCTGTTAAGTTTAACTGAAAGGTAATTCAATACTGGTGTCAAAACTTGTAATGATATTGAGTCGAATGCAGCCAAACTTCGGCATTAATACGATATGAGCAATGTGAGCTAAGATGGCGGAATGAAAGGACTCCCGAAGGGCCAGCGTGTCAGAGTTAGTTTCACGTCCGAAGATGGCCTTTTTACTGGCGCCAAATTTAAGACTCGTTTACAAAATAAACAAAACTAAGTGTAAATTACACACTGACTTGAGTACTCGATCAATATTTGCCGGCAAAATTTGACTTGAGAATTATTAATCGCAAACTAATTTTTCGGTTTATTTTGCTCCTACTTGAACATACTAACAACAATGAATTTAACAGTTAACTCTCACTGCGATTAAGAGTGATTTGGTCGGTAAGGTACTTCATTCTGTCACACTTTTTAATGCAATGAACCATTTTATTCAATAATTGATTGAGAATTTAGTTTCATTTAAAGTGCATACTTTTAAATATACAGGATGACCCAGATGTGTGTAATAATCGGTTTATAACTTTTTTGCTATTTAAAATATTACCATGATGTTTTTATTATCCGATAGATCGACTTAAAGCCCATAAACTAAAAGTATTGTTATTATACACAGGGTGTTGTATACAAGGTGGTAAACCAAAGTTATATTTTTTTAAATAAAACACCTTATCTATTTTTTTTAGTGGATTTTACGCAAAAAAATAATGTAATTTTATATAAACTATTATGGGTCTATCTCTTTTCGTTTCGGAATTGTTCAGCTTTTTGTTATATAAAAAACAATTTTAAAAAAATCACTGCGAAGTCGCCTATAAATATTTTCTGAAAAATTTGCAAAGCAAATAATCAGAATATTCTGTAGTTTTAGCAAACAGACGACTTGCAATCCCTACACCATTAGAAAGTTTATAAAAAATGCTATCGATACGTCTAAAAAAATACATAGTGTTCCATTAAAAAAATGAGTTATTCAACTTTTTGAGATTTGGCACACTCAGTATATTAGCTGCGTGCTTTAACTGAAAGTCAACTATTTGCTAAAACTACAAAGTATTCTAAATTTTTCTATTGCATTTTTGCCGAAAAGTTTTCATAGGCGACTTTGCAGAGATTTTTTTAAAAATGTTTTTTTTTATAACAAAGAATTGAATAATTCCGAAACGAAAAGAGATAGACCCATAATAGTTTCTATCAAGTTACATTATTTTTTTGCGTGGAATTCAAATATGCAAGAATATATAGGGTGTTCTATTTAAAAAATAAAACTTTGGTTTACCAACCTGTGTACAATAAAAATATTTTTAGTTTGTGGACTTTTGGGTCAATCTACAGGATAATAAAAACGGCGTAGAAATATTTCAGATAACAAAAAAGTTATAGGTAGATTACGCACCCATGGGTCACCCTGTATATTTAACAGTATGCTCTTTAATTAAATTTACAACCAAAGTGAAACGTCAAATGTAATACGCAGACATTGTCTTTCTATTTCAAATGTTAATTTTTTGTACACATTGTTAAATATTTCATCAGTGATGAAAAACCATAGAAGAAAATTATTTGGGTTAACAATGATTTCAAAAAATTTATTACAGTCCTTTAAATGTTAGAATTTTTTTTGCAAAAACTTTAAATACTAATCCTTTTACTTAACAAAAATTATTTTTAAATAATTTTAGTTAAAATAGCTACAATACAAACATATGTTTTTTTTTAAATAAAACACTGTATATTTTTTGCATTTTTTAATTTAGCTTTTAACGCTGATGGTTTAATTGTTATTGGTAATTTTTTTTAGTTTTTGAAATAATTCGATTTTTTTTGCCAAAAACACGTTTATTTTTGAAAAAAAAATTTCAGGTTACATTTTTATCTCACTGTTATCAAAATGATAATAAACGAAAAATTTTGAGGCAAGTTAAATATTTAAATTTTTTTTAAATAAAATACATGTTTTTTTTATTTTTGCATCAAAAAGACTTTTAAATTGCCTTTGTAAAAACATTTTTGTATTCATAGCATTGCGATGTTTTTTCTTTGCTACAATGGCTAGGGCTAGGGACATTTAATAGGTTGGTATCGTTATCGTAGAGATGGAAACGGTTATTTTTTTACGATAAGTGACAGTTCTTGTCAAATTTTTGATTGTTTGTCCTGTTACCAACCCATTAGCAATTATAAAAACTATTAATTTTTATTTTTTTAAAGAGATTTGTTACAAAAAATATTGTACCTAACTTATATGGAAAGTGCAATTTTCCACATTTGCACATCATGCAGCACTCGCTATGCTCGTACAGTAAACAAAGTGTTCATGTGGGAAATTGCACTTTCCAAACTCGTTTGGTAAATAACTATTACAGTTTACATTACTTACTTAAAAGATAATAACTTTAAACATAAAAAATTAATAACTATAGTTTGAGTAATTAAAAGTAAAATTTTCTGCTAATAATGACTTTATCCTCATTCCATTATTTGTCATTTATACTCAGTGACATAGAAATTGCAACATTAAGAAAAAATTAACAAGAATTTTTTGACGAAACTAAAATACGTTGTTCGATTTAAATTTTCCAAGTTATTCAACTTTTAACAAATTTCTTAATTTTTACGTTCTTAATTGAATTGTAATTGTGAAACGGTTGATATAGATTTCAATTTAAACAAAAACAATTTTTTTCCTTTAAAATGGTGAAAGTTTCACTTTTTTATGATTCTTAGTTTTTGTGTAAGTAGTAAATTAAACAAAATACTTTTGTCAAAAAATCATATACTATGCAGAAAACACAACTAATACAAGTTTAGATAAAAATGATCAGTATTAAGAGTTTTAAAATTTTGGATGTTTCTTTTACAAATCGTAAATTTGTATTTGGCGGCAGAAAAAGCTTAAATGTCAGTTCAGTCATGGACTTTTTCAACTTGCTGTCAAATAAAAAAAGTTTGACGATTTTTTTCACAAAAAATTTTGAATGTGCTGTTGAAGCAGAAACAATTTCACCTTTTTGTAACAAGTTTCCATGTATAAGAAATTACACGAGTCTTATCACTTGCTCCGGGTGTTAATTTTTAACGCCTTCCTTCCAAGAGAACAATAGTAATAAGCGGCACAGCGGGCATATCGATCGATTAGGAAGAATAGCGAAATGGTTTATGAAGTCTGTTTTAAAGTACATTACATTATGTGTTAATAGTGTGGTTTAATGTAACGTCGACTCGAATAAAGCCAGCTCTATTAAAGCTTTGTTTAACTTAACCGGGGAATAAATCCATATAAACCGCTATTATAATTAAAATAATTCACGTTGTTTCGCCATGATTTGTTTTCAACTATAGTAGCAAAAATTTTACAATACAACCAACACAATATCGGAAAAGCCGCAACACACCAACAAATCCTCTTAAAATTTTGAGTCATTTGTGCTGAGCTGCCACAATTGACAAAGCGCCCAAAATATTACTAATGCGGAAAAACATCCACAATTAAGCGGAGCGATCAATCATGGGTGACAACAGCGATAAGGCACCATTACATCCATGAATATTCGGCTCTCGTAGCTCATGGGTCGACACGTACATATTCGCGTATTGACACTTGCTAATAATCATCATTCCTATTGACGAGTTCGCCATCGCATCAATTCTTCTCGCCCAGACAATGCATTAATAAAATTTTGTGCGCCAGAGCGAGATGTAGAGGAAATTAAAAGCGAAAAATATTTTCATTTGAATTCGCAAACAAAAATTGTTGAAGCAATTTACAAACAATAAATTAACTCGGCGTCATGAAATAGAGTAAAACTCTGGCTTTGTTCATCAATCACTCCAAATCAAAACATAACTGTTGATTTTAATCTGCTGAAATCGACAACTTGAACGAAAATAACACAAGGCCCAAAACGTATATCTGACGCAATTTCGGAATTAAGCTTTTCTCTCCATGCGAATTCAGCGCTTTTATGTTGGCATCTGTTGATACTGTATTCATCTAATTTGTATCTGCCTGTACACGGATGATGGATGACCACGTCCTACACGAATGGGAAGCTCTAGTTATTTTTGCCTTCTTGGAGCCTTTGTTTTGCACAAGCGAGTTGAAACCTAGTTATTTAGTGTTATTTACCGTCCACTATTCGCATATTGCGGAAAGCAATCAATAGTTATTTGAATTTTTTAACTGCTATCGCAAAATATCCCTTCAATTAATTATTTAGCGCAATTTACTATTCTACGAATATTACGCGAACAGCTATTTGGATTAATATTGAAACCATAATTTTGAATTAAATTTAATGTATTCATGCATATTTTCGCCAAGACCAAAGGTTTAATTTTTTAAATTCAGGATCAAGATTTAATACTAATAAAAAATACATATATCAAAGAATGTTTTTAAAAGCTTTTATGTAACTTGCTTTGTTGTTTATTTGTCTACTTCATATTTTCCGAGCCAAATTTGAGATGGTTCCTGTTGTCGGAATGAACTGAAATTTTGCATACTTACGTAATCTGCGTGACAATGCAATTCTGTACAGAAATTACTGTTAAAAGGGTTAAACAGGGTCTTACAGTTTAAAAAAAAATGTTAAAGATTTACTAAAAATCGCTAAAAAGTGTGGATACAGCTAAATATTTTCAGAACGGTTTAATATTGCACCTTAAAATTTGAGAAACAGTTAAAAAAGTCTTTAAATTCTATCACCTGAGATCTTTTTCAATTTTGTACCATCATTTATTTTGAAAACATAAAGCTAACCTGCATAAAGGACCAAATTTAATTATTATTAAAGGTGCATCTTTTCTAAATTCAGTGATGTAACAACACACCTATCATTATTTTTATTGGAAGGTAAAAAAAGCCAAAAAATTTGTTTTAGATTTTTGGAAAAATAGACGGATCGGACTTTACTTTTTTAACATAATATAAAATTTAAACACAGATTACATAAGTATGCAAAATTTCAGTTACTTTATTTACTTCCAGAAATTGGCATTTATATATCAAACAGTTCGTAGGTGAATGTTATTTATTTAATCTGTATTTTAACCTTTAAAATTTTAAACTTGTATCGTTTCATTTGCAAAAACTAAATGTATTTTTTTGTGTTTTTCTTGCACCGGAATCGACTTAATATCGTTCAACAATTTGTGAGAACGAAATGGGACAAAAGAAAACGTAATTACATAATTAGGAAAAAAAACAATTGAATCTAAATTTTTGAAAAAATAGACAAATTGAACATTTTTTAACCTAAAATAAAACTTAAACACAGATTACGTAAGTATGCAAAATTTCAATTAATTCGGACAACAGGAACCCTTTCAAATTTGGCTCGAAAAATATAAAACCGACAGACATTCTATAAAGCAAGTTAAATAAATGCTTATAAAAACTGTAAAAAAATGTGAAACAATTTGAATGCTAGCTTTTAGTTCAGTCAACTCACTCTTCAGGCTTTACGCAAAACAAATCAAACATAAGTTTAATTTACTTCCAGAAAATGGCATTTATATATCAAACAGTTCGTAGGAAATGTTATTTACGATGTGCCTTTTGAACTTAAAATTTTAGACTAGTTGTATCGTTCATTTAAAAACGAAATGTATTTCCTGTTGTTTTTCTTGCACGGAATCGACTTAATGTTGTTCAACAATTCATGAGAACGAAATGGGACAAAAATAAAACGTAATTACGTAATTAGATAAAAAAAAACAAAACTTTAAGTCGAGATTTTTGAAAAAATGAACAGATCGAACATTTTTTTAACCTGAAATAAAACTTAAACACAGATTACGTAAGTATGCAAAATTTCAATCAATTCGGACAACAGGAACCCTTTCAAATTTGGCTTGGAAAATATGAAACCGACAGACATAGAACAAAGCAAGTTAAATAAAAGCTTTTAAAAACTACAAAAAAACAATGTGTAATTAGATGAAAAAAACAAAACTTTAAGTGTGGATTTTTGAAAAAATGAACAGATCGAACATTTTTTTAACCTAAAATAAAACTTAAACACATATTACGTAACCATGCAAAATTTCAATTAATTCTGACAACAGGAACCCTCTCAAATTTGGCTCAGAAAATATGAAACCGACAAACATTCAACAAAGCAAGTTAAATGAAAGCTTCTAAAAACTGTAAAAAAACGTGGAACAATTTGAATGCTAGCTTTTAGTTCAGTCAGCTTAAATTTCAGGTTTGACGCAAAACAAATCAAACATAAACCTAATTCACTTCCAGAAAATGGCATTTATATCTCAAGCAGTAGCTCGTAGGAAATGTTATTTACGATGTGCATTTTGAACTTAAAATTTTGGACTAGTTATATCGCTTCATTTGCAAAAACGAAATGTATTTCCTGTTGTTATTCTTGCACCTTAATCGACTTAGTGTCGTTCAACAATTCATGAGAACGAAATGGGACAAAAATAAAACGTAATTACGTAATTAGATAAAAAAAAACATAACTTTAAGTCTAGATTTTTGAAAAAATGAACAGATCGAACATTTTTTTAACCTAAAATAGAACTTAAACACAGATTACGTAAGTATGCAAAATTTCAATTAATTCGGACAACAGGAACCCTTTCAAATTTGGCTTGGAAAATATGAAACCGACAGACATTCAACAAAGCAAGTTAAATAAAAGCTTCTAAAAACTACAAAAAAACAATGTGTAATTAGATAAAAAAAACAAAACTTTAAGTCTGGATTTTTGAAAAAATGAACAGATCGAACATTTTTTTAACCTAAAATAAAACTTAAACACAGATTGCGTAAGTATGCAAAATTTCAATTAATTCGGAGAACAGGAACCCTTTTAAATTTGGGTCGAAAAATATTGACCCGACACACATTCAACAAAGCAAGTTAAATAAAAGCTTCTAAAAACTACAAAAAAACAATGTGTAATTAGATAAAAAAAAACTTTAAGTCTGGATTTTTGAAAAAATTAACAGATCGAACATTTTTTTAACCTAAAATAAAACTTAGACACAGATTACGTAAGTATGCAAAATTTCAATTAATTCGGACAACAGGAACCCTTTCAAATTTGGTTTGGAAAATATGAAACCGACAGACATTCAACAAAGCAAGTTAAATAAAAGTTTCTAAAAACTACAAAAAAACAATGTGTAATTAGATAAAAAAAACAAAACTTTAAGTCTGGATTTTTGAAAAAATGAACAGATCGAACATTTTTTTAACCTAAAATAAAACTTAGACACAGATTACGTAAGTATGCAAAATTTCAATTAATTCGGACAACAGGAACCCTTTCAAATTTGGCTCGGAAAATATGAAACCGACAGACATTCAACAAATCAAGTTAAATAAAAGCTTCTAAAGACTATAAAAAACAATGTGGAACAATTCGAATGCTTGCTTTTAATTCAATCAGCTCATACTTTAAGTTTTACGCAAAACAAATCAAACATAAACCTAATTCACTTCCAGAAAATGGCATTTATATCTCAAACAGTAGCTCGAAGGAAATGTTATTTACGATGTGCACTTTGAACTTAAAATTTTAGACTAGTTGTATCGCTTCATTTGCAAAAACGAAATGTATTTCCTGTTGTTTTTCTTGCACCGGAATCGACTTAATGTCGTTCAACAATTCATGAGAACGAAATGGGACAAAAAGAAAACGTAATTACGCTTTGATCTCCGGCATGTTTTAGCAATGAGGGATTAAACAGCTGAGTGGTGTTTAGACAAGAGCTAGGTTTTGAAAAAACAAAATTAAGTGTATCGAACTCGTTTTGAGGGAAAAATTTAATTAGTACTTCGAGGTAGACTGAAGTGTCCTTCATGCTAATTAAGAGAGATAATTATTTCGGTTTTATTTGATTATGATCCAGACGTATAACGCAAGGCTAATGAGGATTACATTTGATTAAAACTGGATTATGGTCTTGATTAGGTAAAAAACGATATGAAAACTGTCCATTATTATCGGCTGGAGCAGGTGCTCGGCCCAGCCAGTAATTAGAGTTTTAGAAGAGTAAAGAAAGGAATTTTTTGCATAAATAACAGTCGCTGGACTGGTTAAATTAATTAGAATTGATGTCAAGACTTTAATTAATTCAATAGGAATAAAAGAAGGCTCTCCTGTCTTGCGACGACAGATTAAAGGAGGGTTTAAGGGCGACAATGGAAAGCCCCGAATTAAGAAATACCTTAATAATGACACGAATTTTCCTTTATTTTTCCCCCCAGTGTTCGTTATAATCCTTGATGTCACTTTCCGAGATGGGGACATTTCCTCGAAGCTCCCTGTTTATTTAAGGAAATCAACTCCTCCATTGATTGAGCTAATGATGCAAAGCACAAAGACTCGCTATTGTTTAGGCCGAGTACGACACGCCTTATTTGCATACAATCTGTACAATTTGCATCGCCGTTTAATATTTTACCATAAAAATAACATCACTCTTCCGAGCAGCTTTAGTCAGTCCTGTTAAAGAAAAATTTAATTTTGTACAGATCGAGCCGTTCCATTTTTTCTCGGCTGGTGATTAATGATAACGCATGACAACATAATAGTCAGATAAGTGATGATGTGTGTCTTTCTGTTGGTTGGGACGATTCAGATTGTGGCGTGTTCTTCGCCATTACGTCTTTCTCTTCTCGTTCTAAGCTTTTGCAAACACAGAGCAAAACCGATGAATAATTAACTCGTGTCGGTAATTGCCGACCTCCTCAAAAACTTACTGCTTTTAGTTAATAGAATGCTTTGGGAGGAACGCCACCAATTGGGGCAAGTAGATTGCTAAATGCAATTATTGGTACAGTTATGGCTAATTAATGTTTAGGTAAACTGATTAGCTGTAAATTGACTGTTCAGTGCGAGGCTTTATTTACATTGCGATGTTGACACTTTTATTAAATATTGGGTGCTGGAACTAATGTTAAGTGTATACAGGGTGAATCATTGATATGGGCGTGCTCCATTGCTCCTGCACTGTCAAAGATATCGAAATAAATTAAATGGCACTGCAAATGGGAAGTCAAAGTGCACGTTCCAAAATTATTTTGCCCATTTTTACAGTGCAGCCTTTAACATAGTTTTTATAAATGGCACCCCCAGTATATTTGTACATATTTAAATTTGCACTTTTTTGGGCTGTATAAATCAATTTAGTTTTTGCAATTTACTTTAACCATTTAAAAATTATTTAATTTTTTCTACAATTTGGTGCGTCTGCAGGCACATTATTAAAAAATCGCAGTGGCCTTGGTTTTTAGGATATCAAGTTGGGATTTTGTCCGTAGGTAAACAAATGTTTGAGGTTTTTTTTTTGGTGACAAGACCATACATTTGCATTGTCGCATCACCTTGCAGTGACACATTCATTTCAGTAAATTTTGGAGGACCATAACTTGTTTTTTTTAAATAGCATCCCTTGCATTTTATTACTAATTATTATTCAAAGTTTCATTTTACATCTTTTTTGCCTCTAGTTTTTTTTGCAAAAGTTGATAGTTAAGGAGATAATTCGATTTTTCTAAAAAATTCACACAAAATCTTTTGGATACTAATGTAGCGTGCTATGAAAAACAATACATTTTGACATAGTAATGTCAAAATGGCATTTATTACGTCACGTTTTGATTTTATTGTGAAATTGAATGTTTCGCATAAAATGCATACCTAGAAATCTCATCTAAACATAAATTTTAACAAAATTTCGACAAGAAATAATTAAATAAAAATGACAGAAATTTACAATAGAGAAATAAGGAAATAAAAAAACCGAGGTATAACAAATGAACAGCGATAACATATTACTTGCAGTTACAAAACTGTTTAAAATGACGGCATTCTTAAGCAATAAAGTAATACATTGGTCAATTCTTTTTAAAAATTTACCGCTTCTAAGGTGACATGATCAATTCTACAAAAAGCTATTTTAATTCTTTCTTGCATATTTTTTCTAGTAGTGCCGTCGTTTTTTTTTTTCATTTTTATTTAATGATTTCCTATCAAAATTAAAGTTTATATTTCAATGAAATGTGTGTGCAGTTTACATAAAAAATTTCTTTTCAAAATTTTTCTTTTCAATTTCTTTCAAAATCAAGACGTCACGTACAAAAAAACGCCAGTCTGATGTTGTTATGTCAGAATGTATTGTTTTACATAGCACACTACGTTGGTATCTAAAAGATTTTATGTACATTTTTCAGAAAAATCAAGTTTATTCATTCATTTTCGAATTCGAATAACAAATTAAAAAAAAATTAATCATGGGCGTGTCAAGCTGGGGGTGGAGGGTAAAAACTACCCCCAATATATTGACTTCCGTATTTTGACAATGTCAGCAACAAAATATCAAATTTCATAGTTTTCTACATAAAAATGGTTTCTTTTGTTGTTTTGATAGAACTCACCGTTCTTGAATAAAATCGATTTAAAATTTATGTTACAGACCAGAAACAGCATGAAAATTAGGAACGACGACCAAAACCAAATTGAAATTTTGGTCTTTTGGAGTTAGACTGCATGAATTTGTACGAAAATGTCGGCGTTTAGCTCGTACATCTTCAGAACAGGTTCTGGTCGCGAAAACCTCTGTTCTCCCTGAGTTTCATGCTGTTTTGTGTAAAAAACTATGGAATTTACGATTTTCTTACTGAATGTGTTAAAAAATTAAAATAAAAATAGTTGGAGTATTTTTTACCCAATACCCCCCAGTTTGTAACGCCTCTAATTAAAAATTTCTAAATTTGAACCTCGAGTTCGATTAGGTGCATAAAAGTTATCAACTGTCCCAAATTTTGTAATTTTATCTGTAAAGGTTTCTGAATTACTGAGAAAAATCTACTAAAAAAATCACCCTTTTAAGGAGGTGTAGCTCCCTTACGAAGTATTTTTCGATACATTTTTATAAGAAACTTTTGTCTTAAAATTGAATTTTATATCACCTGTTTAAATTTGTAACAATAAAAACAGAAAACCCTGTATGTTCTGTTGACGAAGTACGACGCTGGATTATACAAGTTTTATTTGAGACAAAATGGGTCAATGTTTATACGCTTGTGAACAACCTAATCAAGAAAATGATTTGTTCGGTTCAATAATTTACAAAAATGGGACGAAATGGTGAATTCATTTTTTTATTTTTTTACTGCTGTTTTTTTGTATTCAAATTAAGCAAAATTTCAAATCAACAACTGCACTGTATCGTACAAAATAATAATATCAGGTGTTTGTTTTTGTCTTTAAAGATTTATTTATAAATTAACTCAAACTATGAAAAAATTTCAACATTCACAAAATGCAAATTACGTCAATATTATTTTATCAGTATTTATAATAATGTAAATTTGAGAAAATCCAAGAAAATATATAATGTAAAACTACTTTAAAACCCGAGCTAATCCCAGTAAGCACACTAAAGTAAAGTAAGAAACGTTAATTAGGTTGTTGAAAGTTGTTAAAATATTATTTTTATCGATAAATCAACGTAAAGTTGTCTAAGAAAACAACGTTATTTTAATTAAGTTTGTTTCAGACACACACAGCTTTAAGAAGATTGTTTTTTTATAAGAAATTAAAATAAATTCTAAGGCCAGCATTCAATTCCTCATCTCTATGTTATTTTGATTGCATTGTGAATAAAATCAAAGTATTCAGTTTTTGCATTGCGGAATTGATACACTGACACTTTGTGGTGTGAATTTAAACACGATATGTTTGAATAAAACATTATTTTTTTTTGTCTATTTATTGGTTATTCTCCACTTGTATGAAGCCACTGTAAAACAATAAAACGCAGCTTTTCTTTGACAATTAAAGAAGCCAAGTACACAGCTTTTGTTTTTATGACAATGTTGATAAAAACATTGGAAAATATTTCCTAAATGTTTACATGTTGCTAATATGACTAGGTACATGCACTTTTGAGTTACAAAATGAAATTATTTGTCTTCAATCAAAATATTTATGTTTCAAAAGTTGGTGCCTTATCTTTCCGTTCTGTATTACGCTTTCCGCACTACCAACCTAATGTTTCCTTTTGTTTTCAATAATAAATTTTACTTGTTTACTTTCTAAAATTGTTTCTCTCGTGTTTTCAAAAGAATGTCGGCATTATTCAGTTCTCGTTACAAACGTGGTTTCCAATTTCCAACGTGTTTTCATTTTGTAGGTTTTAATATATGCGCTCTGTTTTATTGTATATTTACTTCCATGTATTTTAATTATGTATTTTGAAATTAAATGTAGTATTGTTACGGGAGAATT
Source organism: Tribolium castaneum (assembly GCF_031307605.1). Classification (NCBI taxonomy): domain Eukaryota; kingdom Metazoa; phylum Arthropoda; class Insecta; order Coleoptera; family Tenebrionidae; genus Tribolium; species Tribolium castaneum. Next base: position 8,217,333 of record NC_087400.1, read on the forward strand.
ATCATTCCCTCTGTCTAATAAATCCAGTTTTAGAACATGTACGTGCCATTTTGTACAAAAAATGTTAAATTGGATTAAAAGTCAATCCTTTAATATGCATTGACGGCTGGGCATTGAACAAAATATGCCGCTAAAACGTTGTCACAAAAACATGATTTAAATTTTAAAACACTGTTATTTATAAAAGTCACTACAACGTGTTAATCTGATAATAATATTTGTCAAAATAGCAGCAAAATACGTTTTAGTTCAGTGAAGAATGAAAGATTTGAGGTGTTTTAGCCCGGCGCCTCCACCATTTTTGCATCAACTTTGCCCTGGTTTCTGCAGCATCGAAAAAGTTTGTTCAACTTCGAACTACCTTGTTCGCAAGAATGTAATACAAGCGGTCGTTGTTGTTATTTCTCTGGGTCGGCTTTTTAGAAAAAGTGGCAGCGAGGGCGACCCTCTCCCGGTCATTTATAAAAATGAAATTGAGTCTGTGACATTTTTCCAGACCCGAGGAAATGACGACTTACAGAGGGCAAACGCAATATCGGGACCTTGCCAACTCCACATATAACACGGTTGCCTGATTTCAGCCGAGAAAATAAAATCATTAATACCGGTATCGCTGGGAAATTTTTGCAAAGCTTTGCGTTTTTTCACTTGCGAAGGAGCGCTAATTCACGTCACTGATAAATCGGACTAAGTGATGGATGGAGAAGGATGTCATCTACGCGGATTTTAAGATGAAATCGGAGGAAAATTATTGATAAACTAGAATTTTTCCTCGAAATCCGAATAGTGATTTGCTTGATTCGGTTTACGATATTAAACATTCATTCGTGTCCGTGTGCATTGTTTTCATCAATCATATTGTGTTGATTTTCACGTTTCACTTCAATTTATTTTCTTTTCATAAATCATCTTTGCATGGAGGAGTTTTGCTTCACTTAAAAAAAGTTACGAGAGGAACAACGAAGAGTAATGACATGAGGAAGGGCTAGGATAATGAGTTAGTTTGTAAACATTTTGGGAAAGTTTGGAAAGGAACAAAAAAGTCAGCGATTTTTTCGCTGATTACAACAAAAACTCTTCACTTCATTCATAAAACTTACTATATATTCATAGGTTATCGTATTTTATTAGCTGTTTCAAAATATAAAAACACCAACGTCGCATTTTACAGAATTATTTTTTAAATAATATTGAAAAAATCGTAAAATAATTATTAATCTCTCATTGAAATTATAAATTTTTTGAAGTGCGTGAATAATTTATGTCAACTATTTTTGAGAGAAAATGCGACGTTGGCGTTTTTATAGTTTTGAAACAGCTAATAGGTCAATAATACTTTTGAATTTATTAAATCAAAATGCGTTATTAATTATAAAAAATTTCTTTCTGTAGACATCTAACTGTACATAGATGACAGAAATAATGCAACCTGACACGAAATTTTCAAAATAAATTTAGTATATAAAGTTTTTCTCAGAATACACAATTCGACAAAAGAATGTTTTTATTGTGAATTTAAAATGGAAGGAAATCATTTTAATTACGAATTTAGTTCAAAAATTTAGATAAAACAATATAAAATTTAAAAATTCGTTCTAAGTGTTAACATAAAATAACTTGTGTAAGTGTATTTTGTAAAACAAGATTTTTGTTAGAAATACGCTAAGCAATTATAAATGATTTAGGTAGGCCACAAGGACCAACCCTTGTAAGTGCCAACTTTGAAGTCTATTTGTAGGCATTTTGTGGGAAATGGCTTAAGAAATTATGTCAAATTAAGGATAATGGAGAAGGGTCTTGTTAAGTATTTACTATAGAATTCAAGAATTTACTTAGGACAAAGAAATAATAACTGAAATAGCTCAAATTGACCATTAAAAGCAAGTCGTGCAAATACTTATCTTTTAGTTATTTTTAACGTTTGAATGATTTTTTGTTCTTCCTCTTGTCATTTTCATTTTTATTAAAAAAAATTGATATCGTGATGTGTAATTCGTACAAATTTTTAATATTTTTCAGTTATTTTTTAATTTCTTTTTTTATTCTATTTTCTTTAAATATTTGTTGTCGTAAGTCTTTTATTTAACAACTATGATATCATTAAATTAGTTTAATGATTAATTTAATTATGTTAAATAAGACTCGGTTTATGGATTGTGACCTAAAATCTTATTCACTAAAAACAAAATGTTATGAAAACCGGTTTTTAAAGTCCTAAGAATATTGTTTATTGCAGGTAATAGATTTAAGAAATATTTTTTGTAAATAATGATACATAATGTAAAGCATTAAACAACCAAAAAAGATTAAATTTATTAAGGTAAATTTCCGTCTGTTTTAAAATGAGTTTCTTAAATAACAAATTTTTCTTAAAGCTGCTTTTTAACTCAATTAATTTGAATTTAAAATATAAACTGGCATGTGATATTTTGAAATAAAATAATTTTGGATTTTATGTGACACTTGCAATTCATCAAAACCTGTTACAGGTTTCTTAGAGTTTAGAACAAAATTTTAAACCAAAAAATTTAATTATTTTGGATTTTAAAAGTGACCAGGGTTTTAGCAGTTTTAAGTTAATGAACACTATGTGAGAGTTTTTGAAGCGATTACAAGCATTTCTCTTATTAAAGGCTTTTATTTAACTTGCTTTGTTGTCTGTCTGTCTGTTTCACATTTTTTAAGCCAAATTTGAAAAGGTTCCCGTTGTCCCAATAAATTGAAATTTTGCATACTTACGTAATCTGCGTGACAATGCAATCCTATGTGGTTTAATACCCCCTAAAGAGGTTAAATAAAGTTTTAAAGTTTTAGGTTATGTTTACAATTGGGTTTTTGATGTGTACATACCATAACTTATACCAACATGTATGTTGGCCATTGGAAAATATATTAATATCTAATCATTCTCATTACTTTTCATTACAACAAATGTCGCAATTTTTTTAATTTATTTATCTTGGACGATTGAGTATAGAGACAGAACAGAGGTTAGGATGTGCTTTCAATGCTAACAGCTGTTTTCTATCACATACCACTAAACAAGTTTGCACAAATGTGTTACGGCGAAACTAAATCTCAGAGAAAAAGACGTTTAGAATAAATAAAGACTAAAAAGGATTAAATAATAAAATTATTTTTTTTGAAAAAGCTTTTATTTAAAAGATGCACTAAAAAGATAAAATAATGTCTCTTTATCAGAAGAGAATATTTTGCCTTAGAAATTAGGATTCTAAAATTTATAAGAGCTTTGAGAACGGTCATAAGTCATAAGTCATAACAATACAGCATTACAGAATTACTTTCTTAAAATGAACACTCTTCCCAAAGCTTTATATATTTTAAAATTCTAATTTGTAAGCAAAAATATTCCTTTGTAATAGAAACTTTTACAAAACTTTTTTTTATTTATTTTTATTTCAGGCAATTTTGAAAAGATAGAAAAAAAAGTATATTTTACTGTTTTTCGAATTATTCTTTCAATATTGATTTTTTTTTTTAATTTGAAAACAAAATATATATGATTTTATGAATTTAATTATTTAAGTATTTTTAAAATTTGTATCATTTAATTATGACAAAGTGGAAAATTAAATCTAGAAATTAACTGACGATGATTGACATTGCCAATTCCACTAATTAATAATCACTACGTTTTATTTATGAGTGGTTTTTGTATAATAAATCTAATTTTCAACAATACCCATTAGAAATCGATATTGTGGCAAAAAGGGCCTGATGCACTCTCGATTCGTCTCTTTTGTTGGCCGTCCGGCCCAATTTAGCAATAATTGCATAATAATGTTCGAACCGCTCGCAATTTCGATTTATATTCATGAGTTTATTGTAAACTTAATTTATAATCTGCACATCATCAAATACAAGTTAATAACTCCGACTAGTATCACTCCAATTACATCAAAGAGCTGAATAAAAAAAATCAATCCATCTCGCGTCCAATCACCTAAAGGATTGTATCACCGAGTTTTTGAGATTACAAAAGATCCGTCTTGGACCAGATCCGTAATAATAGATGAGGTGCAGTGAGGAGATTACGTTGATGAAACGGCTCTTTTGAGAATAAAAGTTGGGAGAAGAGCGAGCTGTGGCACGATAATTGTGCGAGCTTTGTCTGTCAAGGAACGATTAGTGTCACTTTTTTCGAGGCCTATTTTCTATTAGAGTGGAAGAACGAACACCAGAGTCAATATTTACATGGTGTTGGTTGAGGTCCGATTTTCAAGATCAAGCGCTAACGATTTTTACTTCTCATGAATATTTACAGGGGGTTGTGAGAACGGGGTGCTGTCACGCGATTCGCCACTATGCAATTAAGTTGGTATTATTCTTGAAAAGGTGCAATTATATGAGAATTAGAATAAGGATGATTGGTACCAGGAGGTGGGTCTTCAAGTGCCCTAATTGTACACAAATTAAATCAAATTGAATGCCTGACTCGAGGTCAACAGCAGCAATTATAAATGAAACGACAAATAGCGATAACATTGTTTTTGTAATTTCATTACAACTGTAATCCCACCCTAGTAGCACACTTTTGTAACCGAGATAAAACCTTCCAATATAACCGCCAATTTTCAAATGTGACGCTTTTTTAAGTTAACTGTTAGTTAACCACTTTATCTAACCGTTATCTACGCGAGGTTATGTTGCGGTTATATAACTCTTCTTATATCTCGGTAATATTGCGGATATGTGTCTTTATCTAACCTTTATATTTGTTGGTTATTTTTCGGTTATATAATTTCCTTTACATTTCTCGTATATTTCGGTTATGCTTAGCGATCTAACCATTCTATTGCCTTTATATAACGTTTCCTAAAGTTTATTTTAAAAAACTCAGTAGATTTTAATACAAATTGAAATTTTAAATATTTAGAATAAATAAATTGATGCTTCTATCCATCCTCTTTGGAGTGCACAACATCACTAGTCCACAATAAATATTGTTCAGTGTTTTGTTGATTCCTTGTTGAAAAATTCCAAAAGATTTTTTAGAAATAACTTCTGCAAGAAGATGTTCGATGACCAGAACTAACATAGAACTACTTATGTTAAGACCGATGATGCTGTAGGAGTAATAGGAAAGGTAAAATGCCATCTTACAGCAAAACTTCTAACGTAGTCAGTGTTATCTTTTAACTCCAAAGAACGAAAGTTTGTCAAACTGTTAACAAATTACAGTTATCAGCAACTGAAGTATTACTACTTTCAAAAACGTATTGTTCACTGTTTTCTTCATTGTTTTTTCAACTTTGGACAAATTCTCCGAACCCAGCTTAACATTGAAGGATTAAAGGGTCGGCAGGTAGAAAGTGAGAAAACATTCATTCTTAGAATAATTTGCTTTGGTTTTGACAAATTTATTTTTTGTGGTCAAAGCTAAGTACCAATTCAAATTGTACTCTATTTACATGATAATCAATAAATATTGATGACGATTCACGTGATTGCATCATGTAGAAGTAAAGAAAAAGTAAAAATCACTGTTGAATGCATTTTACGACCAACAAACTAGATAATTTTCCACCATATAATCAAAAAATTTTGTTTTAAAATATTATTTTCAAAAGCCGGCAAATATTAAATATAACTGCAACATAACCATGCTATGTAAGCTATATATAAACTGAATCTAGCATACGCTATATTGCATCACATACATAGCAGTTATATAACCGTCATATAACCTTTGCTGTATACGCTAGACATAACCATAGTTAGAACACTGATATATAACCTAAATCTAGCTTGGGCCATATTGCTTAAGAAACATAACGGTTATCTAATCGTAATATAATCATGGTTATAGACGCTAAACATAACCATGGTTAGATAACCGTTATATAAGCTGAGTCTAACATAACCAATGGTTATGTTATGGTTATGGTTAGATTTGTGAATTGCGGTTATATAACGTTATATAACTGAAAGATAACTCAGTAAACCTGTGCTACTAGGGCAGTAAGCACATTAATGTAAAAATTACGTAATGAAAGAATCGTTAGTTAGGTTGCAAAATGGTTACTTTTATTGTTTAATCATCGGAAAAAACGTTATTTGTATTGTCAAACATTGACTTTATTTTAATAAATAAACAATTTAGTAACGCAAGAATATAACGTAAAATTATAGAAAAATATTTTAACATTAAAACAAGCGGTAGTAAATACCGTCGTCTGCGTTGATTGTCAGTAAGAGAGTAACTAGAAAGTAAAATTTCCGTTGGGGGCGCCACTGAGCCAGGTCGAAAACAGTAACCATAAATGGCGAAAAAATGTTTATTCGGACATTTTGAGCGTTGTACGAATTTTGAGGCTTCACAATTATTGCAGTGCCTATGCAGACTGCCAATTGTATGTTTGGTGAAAGAAACAATTCATTAAATGTCAATTAAACCTTGAATTACGAAAATTTCGTTACTGTTTTCGTCATAGTTTAAAAGTCATTAAAAGTCATTACCAGAGGGCGTCTAGTCTAGCCCAAAATCGTAAGCTTGTCAAAATAAAAAAATCCAGTAGATGACGCGCTCGTCAGGCTCTAAAGGAAACTGTAATTATTAAAATTTGAAAATTTATGGAAAATTAATGTCACAATTGTTGACATAATCGACAAAATATTGATCGGACGCACAAATAATCCGGTTTTTCAGTTTAATATAATTGTTTCAGACCTTATACTGAATTACTAAAATACCAAGTATCTGTAATTGTTATATTTCAAACTGTGAACACGTTGAGAAAGATGAAGTTAGCTACTTTAAAATAATTTCCAAAAATTCAAAATCAGAAGAAAGAAAGACCTATTCAGGATATACTCTGCAACTTGAGAAAACTTTTTAAAACATGAGTAAAAAACGATTACTCGTTTCTGATCATTTTTGTCTCTTCGTTTAATTCAAAAAGTAAGCAGTTAGCAACGCCTGCACTATGCCCATGTCTTCAAAATCATTCAAACTACGCTCATTTCATTTAAAAATACAGTTTCGTCTTTGCTGCTGAATTATTAAAAAATTACACGTTTTTTGTTTTTGGATTAATTTGGAAAGTAAACCGTTAGGAAAGTTTAAAATCTTCAGAGTGATTTATTAAAATCTATGTGATTCCAAGACCATTTCGTTTTGATTTTGGTCTACAAATCCATTAAAAAGTGGATGGTACTCATAATTCTGACATATAAGGTGTTTAGATGCAAATTATTGTAAATTGTAAACGAATTTTGAAGGACTGAGACCCAAGAACTTGTAATATCAAAAGAATAATAAACAGTTTGATTGTTTGATGTTTGATTGTGCTCTTAGAAATTTGGAAATTTTAAGCATACTTCAACTCCGTGGTCCAAATGTAAATCTTTATGTTTCAAAAATAACTAATTACTATATTTGCGTATAAAACATCACAATTTTAAAATAATAAAAATATACAATTCACGAAGCACAAAAGCACTTTTTTGCAAACAAACTTTAGCAAAGGTTCAAACCAAAATAAATAAATCCCACTGGAGCGCGAACACATAATCCCCCAAGCGGCAATTTTTTGACAGTGGACAGACATTATATTACTGTCAGTCAACGCAGACGACGGTAAATATAATTGTTGATTACGATAAAGTACTTTTACGTTTTTATACGTAAATATAACTCTAAGATAAAACGTACTTTAAACGTTAAAAATTGATAAGAAGAATAAAGATGGTTTTTAAACTACGTAATATAAACGTTAAAAAAACGTAATTATACAACCAAATAACAACGTTGTAAATTTCAACGTACAACGTTATATCAACCGTTGTAAAAAACGTTAGATTTACGTCTGTGTGCTTACTGGAAAGATAATCTGAATACTTAATACATAAATGTTCTGCATTAGTTTTAGTTTTTTTTTTTAGTTTTTTATCTGTTACAATATTCTTTACTTTTTTTTACTATTTATTTTGTCATAATGTATTTGTAAGTAACCGAAATAAAATAATTATACTATTGTTTCACTTAAGGTTGAACTATACTCAGAACATCTAAAGAGGAGCTGTTGAAGGAAGCGCGTGAACGCAAAATTTAAAACTTGTATTTTAAGAAAAGTAATAAACAAAATGATTTCTTTACAACTGTATGTTGTTCCGAAATTCAGTCATCACCTCACAGGTCTGTTGGTATCTCAGTTTAAATATTTGTAACTGTGTTTAAATGGGTTAAAAAATCGATTTAACTTATTGTTTTATTAAAAAAAGTTCAAATTGCATGAAAAAGATATGGTAACTTTCTGAGGATTTAAATATACACAAAAATTTAAAAAAATGTTAGTGTCACTTAGAAATAAAATAAAAAAACTCAATTTTTAGTCATTTTATTTTTTATTAAAAAATGTTACGTGCATTTGCACGTCCGCGTGAACGGTGAGCCCCTCATAGTTCAACCTTAAAAGTAACCCCGACAAGAAATATTAAGGCTAGAGACAGAAGTTCCATTTGTTGTTTGTTCTTTTATTCATTAGGTAGGTATTTATTTAATTATTTCACTCGTAATTTCGTGTCGTGCGTTTAACAAAGAAATTTGTATTTATTTATCCACTCCTTATTTTGTCTAAAGACAATAACCCAAAAATGTGTAGGTGGGAATAATAAAGTAGAACTGGAAGGTCAGTTTGAACAAGTTTAATTAGTTAAGTAAACCAAAAATGTAGATAGAAAATTATGTTCGAAATGCACTTGAACAAGCTGGATTTAATAAAGCGATAAAAGTAGTAAAAAAGTGTTTTAATTCTATTAAATTGCGGAATATGCACTCTACAGCAATGAAAAAAACTATATTGAACAAAAGGTAACAAAAAAATGCAATTTTGTAGAGTTTACTGTAATTAGCATAATTTCATTTCCTCACGAGTGTCCAAAAAAATTTCCTTTTTAACTAAATATTTAGGAAAAGGCTTTTAAATTTTTTGAGTAAATTTTATAAATTAAGGCTGTTTGTTAATGTGTCGGTTTAACACTAAGGCTGAGTTATTAACTTCTTACTTAAACTTAATTTGTGTAAAGAGTTGAGCTCATGAAAGGCGTATTCAACGAGTTTTAATCATCGTTTTTCCACTAATGTTCTATTTAAAAAATTCAAACAATTGGAGTAATTACTATGCTCGTGCCTTTTTTGTTTACCTTTACGTACTATAAAGAGCTTAATGACTACTCGTTATAATTATTCAAGGCACGATGAAAATACGTTGAATATTTAATAAAAAGCTGAATAGTACCGTCCATTAAATATTCACAATGTCGGTAGTCGAGAATGATTGTTATTAGAGTATTTTTATTGAACTTTTATTTCCCTTTGGTTCAATTAGGTAAAAAGCTTGCGCTTCCCTCACTTTACAACCCACTTTCGATTTTAGAATCTTCACTTACAAAACACTCCCCTGATGAAAGCCATAACACCCCGTCTTTATCGCCAAAGTTTCTTTTGTAATATTAGTTTTCTGTAGTTTATGCAAGGTCAGAGGTGTCGTTTTGCCCATTTTCTCTTGATTTAAAAAAGTTTAATCGCTTTGTTTGCGCTCGGTTAATTTGCAGGAACACGTCAGGATTGTTATACGATTGCATATTTTGTTGGGTATTATCCTTCGATCATTCACTTGAATTGCACTTGTGTATTATCCGAACCCGGTCCTGAATAATAATCGCCGTTCTGTTGTAAATTGTTTTGGATGTGATTATTGGACGGACGTGACCTACAATACGAAGGGATTTGTGGATTTGACAACGGAAAAATGCCGCGAGATATACTGGGGCAAGTCATTTTAAGACTGGGGTTTTAATAAAACTGGGAACAATGTCCAGTTTTTGACAAATTTTTACATACAAAGGGTAAACCTGGATTTTCAGTAATTGCCAAGAAAATTAATGTAATACATAAAAGGCTTCCGTATAGAATATTTAATTGCAATTAAATTTCAATCCATGACTAATTTGACGTTTGTCAATGCACAAAGTAAATGGCAACCTAGTTCGTATTGGTTTAATCTGGAATTAAATTTTAATACTTTCTCTGTACAGGGTACATTTTGGATGTCTGAATAGGCGATTTTCAAAACTAAGAGGTTTAGAGAAAAACGAGTGACAGAGAGAAAATAATTTTGGTCAAAACCGCATCCCGCTATCGTATTTTGTTGTCGACTTACAAACAAAAGTTGACATTTTTGCGAAATCTTAAAAAATTCTTATCTTTCTTATACAGCGTGCTCAACAACTGGCGCACCAACTTAATAGTGGGTGGCAGAGAACTGGTTACATACAAAGGTAAAGATAGTAAAAAAATTCTTTGTATTAAAGTTATTGATAAATAACGGATTTTAGATAAATGATATATGGCAACGTTGTCTAACAGTCATGATCGCCATAGAATTTGAGCAACAATAACAATAAATTATTTTTGAAACGATTTCCTAGGAAGTAATTCCCAGTGTTGTCACATCTACACACTGTGATTTTTTGGATGAATTTTAATGTTTTTAAATTAAAAATACTATTGAAGTCTGAGAGTAAATTTAAAAATAATTATTCATCGTTTTGTTACGGACCGATTACCTGGTATGAAACATAAAAATATAAACAAAATATGAAAACTAAAGAAGTTAACACAATAAGTTTGTAGCTCCAGATTTTTTAAAATACGACTTTAGGGATTTTTTTTAACATTTTTCCCGTAATCAGCACTTGCTCCTCAATAACGTACCACTGAGTTGGTGCGCCAGTTTTTGAGCACCTTGTATAAAAGATACACATTTCAAACAAAGATATTATACAGGCACTTTTTTTTCCATAGAATTTAATAATATTATCAGCGGCTTTTTTAATTATTTATTTAGCTGTAATAACATAAAGTTGTACGTTATGTTAACTTTACGAACGCTACGTCTTTTTCATTTGAAAAATAGTCCGAACTTAACCATTTTATGCAAACTGTGACTATAATTGAATTGTTTTAAGCGGAATAAAGCGTTTTCAGTCTGCTTTATTTAAGGTTTTACGTATCGAAGCAAATATTTTTTATGTAACTTATCAAAATGTTTCATAATTCGTCTTTTTGAACCAGAATAAGAAGGTTTTTAGTGTGTTATGTAAAAAAAATTGTTTCAAATTCAAAGCAAAAAATCTTTTAAAGTTTGTTGTTTTCTAAAAATCTGTAATTTAATTCAGTTTTTTTTTGTACCTGAATTCAGCGTGCTTGTATGCTCTATGGAAGCTTACTACTTTCTATGCAAAGAATCTTCCGAAATAAGCCGTTTTCAATGAAAATATTTTTAGGATTTTCAGGATGGCCAAAGTTTCGGTTATGTTGGTAATAACGTTGTGGTTTTAAATAAGATGATGCTATATTTTTAGAGTGTCTTTCTAATTTTCGATTTATTTTAAAGTTGGTTTTATCAAATTTTCTCATGCTTTTTTGAGTTTAGCTTCTTTGCTTTCAAAAACTAGCTTACATTATTATTTTTGATTTGTATATTTTTAAGTCGAATGTAGAAATTTGAAAGAGAAAGCTAAGATATTTACTTTGACATCTCTGAATTTGAAAAAAAAGTAAAAACCCTTAAATTTAAAAGGTCACGTTTTTAAAACTTTAAGTAATTATAACTAAATTTGTCAAAATGGTATGTCTTATTTTTTGAAAATGTAAAGAGTTAAGTTTACATTGCTTTATATTAAGATTCTATATACCAATGTTAAAGCGTTTTTAAGTTTTAAGTTTAGATTTTTTTAACATAAGAGAATTAAAGTCATGTTTTGTGCAAAATTATGTAATATCTACGTTTTGTAATTACAGAATAAATCCATAAAATTTAGCTTTGAAAAACTTTAATTTTTCATATTTTTTGTGAGAACCTATGCCAAAAAAAATCTATATTTTAAGACAACGTTAAAAAAACGTAAAATCTATTAAACGTAGGAAAACACAGTCCGATGCAGGCTAAATTTTCTTCTATTTAATAAAATAAAAATTCGGGTATTGCATGTGGAAACACTTCGACCATCCATATAACATTAAAAAAAATTGGGTTTTGTTACTAATTTTTTTTCGGAAGCTTAAAAGCAGCAAAGAAAAAATTATGTTTTCTTTTTGAGGTTTTTAACTACGATATGAAAATATTGAAATTGCGAAAGTAACCGATTTTTGATGTACTGGGACAAATATAAAACAAACATAATATAAATATAACAAATATAAATTTTAGTATTATACCTATAATTGTATAGGTATAGAGAATGCTTATAAAAACTCGCATAAAAACCTATTAGTTGTTTCAAAACTATAAAAATCCCAACGTCGCATTTTTCTCTCAAAATTAGCTGTTATAAATTATTCATGCACTTCAAAATAATAATAGCAAATGAGATTTATACTTTCAATGGGATATCTATTCATTAATAACTATTTTACATTTTTATCAAATTAAAAAAATAATTTGGTGAAATGCGACGTTGGCGTTTTTATAGTTTTGAAACAGCTAATTGAAAATTCATAAATAAAATAAATTAATAAAATGATTTAAAGTAACGACTTCTGGCGTTACCATCTTAAAAATATTTTTGAAGAGTACAAACTAACAGAGTGTGGCTGTTTTTCAGATAATTGTCGTTATCAGAATTGATAAAACTTTTAGTGTAGGGTTTTGACTAAACACCCTGTATGGAGTGGACCTTGACGTCCTTGATCTGGTTAAAAATTTAAAGAGAGCGACGTTGTTTTGTCGTCAGTATTTTCGAGAACAAATTTTACATAATTAAATAACTCGATCACATTGTGGATGTGAAAGGAGACAATTTTTCTACCGAGTTCAAAAATGGTATTCACATGAGAGAAGCATCTCATACAAATACCATCGAAAATTGAAATAGCAGCAAGTTTCGTATGTAAAACACGGAGGAGTGTAAGCGTATAAACAACGTTTAATAATAAGATTTGTAAGTAATATGAGACCTTAGTTGAGCATAACAGTGCAGTCTATAAATTTAGTTCAACCTGGCTTACCGCAGCTTAATAGGAACACCGCACTTTATAGTTGTATTAAGCAACAAAACAAGCCTAAAACAATGATGTAGAGCCGAGTCTATAAATTCACGAATGAGGTGGCGGGTTAGTATTGCCCCTGGGAGCTCACGTGAAGACGACATACAATCCCTCCGAAACCCCAAAAGACTTGGGCCTTAGAACAAGTCGATAAATTCATCAGGTCTTAGCTAATTGTCAGCTACCGAAAATACAGCCCATCGTAAAATACATATTGACGGAGTCCGACCCTTGCGCAAGCCTTTGATAAATTCGCCCGTAAAAGAGTTTTTGTCAAAAGTATGAATACGGAACCGTAACGGTCGCGTGGGAAATGCGAAAGCATCTGCTCTAGACCCAATCGATTCCCGCTATAAGTCTCTGGAGGGTTCCCGATTCGAAACTCGGCCATGTTAAATCGACACCTTTTGACCGGAAACGCTAACGAATTCATGTCGCCAATTACCGGAGTCTTTGTATTTCCGGAGGCCAGATTACATAGGACACGTTCTCAATCACGGGACAATGTGGAAGGATAACGAGAAGATTACAAGGACCTCAGAAGGGGGAATGTGTGGAGGCTTACGACTGATTCACTCACGGAAGCAAATATTTAGCATTAATCCGGGGAAACTTACACTTGATAGAATTATGTCTTCATTACGTATTGGAAATTTTGTCATTTTTTCCATTTTCAGTTAGTAGCGTGTGAAAGTTTGCAGCAGAAATACGCAGAAAAGAAGGTTTAAAACATTAATCATAAAATTGTAATAGCATATTCCATAACGAGTACGTAAGTGACTTACAATTCGAGTTGTGTACTATACTTTTTCTACGACCATCCAATATAAAGGTTCTGTTTTACTGCTAAAACACTTCGCAGCATCGAATACATGTCCCAAAGAGATGAAGGTTTGAATTGCTTGCTCATTTCGCCAAAATAGGCTAACAACACATTTTCCAAAAAACACTAAATACTCTTTTTTAACGCTAAACCATGAATTTACTGTAAAAAACATCGTAACGCACTTTGAATTTGTTCCGGGAGAAGATTTGCTGTGATATTTTCTAATAGTTGCTTAATTTCTGGCGGAGTTTGAACAATTTCTTCTGTGTAGTCACTTTCACTCATTTTAACAATAAATAAATTAATTATTAATAGTACTTCGGAAGTAAAGTTACCGTTGGGGGTGCCACTGAGCTAGGTCGAAAACAGTAACAATAAATGGCGGGAAAATGTTTATTCGGATATTTTGAGCGTTGTACGAATTTTGAGGCTTCACAATTATTGCATTGCCTATGCGGAATGACTATTGTATCTTTGGTCTTAGAAACGAATGTTCACAAATTAGAGATGACGAGAAAAATACGGATAATGAATGACTCTATGTTCACTTACTTTGTTGGAAAATTATTACAAAGACATTGCAAAACCTACCTTTTGGCATAATTTACGTTTAAATGTATTAGCAGTTGTTAATCTTAATTGTAGTTTTTTTGATTTATCGAAGTATTTCATGATTTTATCAGTGGAAAAATTTTAACCTAAAATTTACAAACTTCACTAATTTATTGGTTTCTTGAGCCCAACTTTGTGTTCGCTGTGATCCATTACTATAGTCTTTAATTAGACAACTGTTTGATAACACTTTGTAATGAAAATTTAAATCTTTTTCACTTTTTATCCACTTTCAATTTCCAACAATAAACACTTTTAATACCACGAAAAACCGTAGGACCAAAGTCAAAGCTAGTATTTACCACCAAGTAATTTTAAAGTGATTCTCTCCAATGTAAGCAATTAACACTGTACACGCAAAATTGTTAAACAATTTATTAGATGTCAATTAAATGTGGAATTACGAAAATTTCGTTACTGTTTTCGACAAAGTTTAAAAGTCATCACCAGAGGGCGTCTAGTTAATTTTATTTCCGAATTAAACCATAATCACGCCAGTGTAATGCCTTGCGCATTTAATAATGATAACTGATAAATGTCAAATTAATTTGTCTAAGCTACTTGATTGATAATAACTGATACAGCGTGTTAGAGAATGGTTTAGCAAAAGTTTAAAGCTAGATAGAAAATGACAAGACAAATCAATTAAGCAAAATTTATGTAAATAAAAAATGCATAGTTTTCCCAAAAATCGTTCTGAAAATAAAGTTCCAAATTTTGAGAACCACTGAACTAGAATTATAAAAATTAGCGTAAATTATAATATTATTGACAAAACAATAGAAGTAAATTAACTTTTTGGTCCACTACATTATTTTTCTGATTCAATTTGTGTTTTGTTATTAAATTTTGTAAAAAACACATTTTTTTGCCAGTACCGGAATTCGAACCTCCGACACTAAGAAACATGTTTGCCACAATTTTAAAAAACTTTCAAAAAGCCAATAAGCCACCATCTCCATTTGGTTTATTAAAAAAAACGACTACTAATAAACTATCATAAGCCACACAGTGGCTCTCAACAGGTGGGTTAAATTTTTTTGTTAAAAAGTACGCACTTTTTGGAACAATGATATAAAAGTTTTTAAATCGTCTGATCATGACAAATTCACATACGAAATATTGCTAAGCCAATCCCTAACACCCTGTATATTACGTGGTAGTTTCTTCTTTACTACGTGCATGTTTCATAATAATCATAATGCCATGATTACTAGTCAACAAACGATTGCGTTCTTGTCTACTTACTACTATGGAAGTAGAAAAAAAAAGTTTCCAAATCTATAATTTCGTTTCAAGTTAAGTCAGTAGTCATTAGTGTGCAGCCTCTGATTAGTATACTATTCCTGTGTAACAAATAGTGAAAATTTTTCTCTATATTGTAAAATACAATGTGTGTTACAATGATTTTCATCAAATTTCTCATGTAAAATAAGAAAATGCCGCTTTATAGAACTAATGACAGGCATTAAGACATCGAATATTTCCATTCTCTATGCATTAAGTCTATAATTCGGAAATAAGCTTTGATAATAAAAGTGTTTTTTTGGACAGCGTAACAATTTACTTGCATTTTAACGAAATTTTTAAATTAATCGAATTTCACAACTGATATAGATTTGACATTTATTGACAGAGAATTCAATTAAGCAGAGCGGCACAAATTTTTTAACATGTAAACCAATTTCAAAGTCAACTAAATAAAAATCATTTAAAACCACATTGTATTATTGTTTATTAAAAGTCTTTCCATTATTTACCTATTATTTTGTTCAATGCATTTTGTTTTATTTTTCTGTAATAAAATTTTTCACTGTAAATTTGTTATTATTATATTATTATTATCTCTGTTTTTGTTTATTTTTGTACTGTGATGCACTTTTTTATATTACTTTTGTCATTGTATTCAGGTATACAAATAAAAATAAATGCCAAAGTAGAAATTAAATGTCTCGTACTTTAACAAGTTTGTTTCACAAGAAAAAAAATTACACAGAAATCAGTGTTTGCCAATAAATATTTGACAATTTTCCAGTTTATTAATTAATTACTAATTGGTTTGCATATTTTTTATTTTATTTTTTACATTAGTTTTAAATAAACGACTCTTAAGCGTTGTTTTGTGGAAACAATACGTGAAGAATTGGCGCTAGCACCTAAAAATACTAATTATTAATTTAATCAAAAGTAACATATTTCACCTGTTTTGAGTTTTAACGAAAATTGGAAATGTTGTTTTTTTCAAAATTCTCTGCGATGTGAAATAAGCCAAATAATCGGTTCGAAAGAAAGAAATCTTGACGTTACAATTGCCTCTCATCACAGAATCCTCTTATCCCTAAACCCTCTCACACACCAAAAACCTGACAGATATTTGAACATTTTTCACACACCTTTCTCAAAATCAAAAATTAACTATTTTTTTACTAATTTCTGTTTCAAATTTTGGTTTAAACTTTGCGAAAATTTAATAAACTCTGACAGCGTAAGTCAAAAACCATTTGATCTTAATATTAGACCAAATGCTCGATAGGCAGTTATGACGTCATAAAATCAACTTTAAATGGAAACAACTTGAGTTAGAATGAAACGGTTTTTACTGGTGTAATAGGCGTTTTCAGTACTATCACGTGCGACAAAATTGTTTTTTAAATTGCCAATGCCTTTAAATGAAAATAAAAAATTTAAAAATTTAATTTTTCTCAGATGCCAGTGAACCCACTAGCCACAACTGTACCTACCAGGATTTTGAATTAATCAATATTTATTATCAGAAACTATGCAAATACCGAAAAAATTCAAGTGCATAAAAAATAATAAAGTGACAATATTTAATATCAAACGCTCATTTATGTAATTACCAATACAGTAAAAAATACTTTTAGCAGACTCATCCCGTATATTTTTGTATTCTGATATTTTCAGTCTATACTGTTTTGTTTTTAACATTATTAACAGAAGAGATAACATTACATTAATAAAAAAATTAACAAAAAATTGTTTTTAGAAAAAAGCTTTTATGTAAAAGATGCATTAGATAGTAAAAAATAATGTTTTTCTATCAGAGGAGAATATTTTTGATTACAAATTAGGATTTTCAAATTAATAAAAGTTTTGGGAATGGTTATATGTCCTAACAATACGGCATTACAGAAATACTTTCTTAAATTAAGCACTGTTCCCAAATCTTTTATAAATTTTAATATCCTAATTTGTAACCAAAAATATTCTCATCTGATAGCAAAACATTATTTTTTACTTGTTAGTGCATCTTTTAAATAGAACTTTTTTCTAAAAAAAACATTTTTTAAAATTTTTTTGTTTATTGCTTTTTAGTCTTCACTTATTCTATACGTCTTTTTCTCTGATATTTAGATTCGCCGTATTATTGTAACACCATTATTTTGCTGATTTGTCGAAATTTGTTTAGTGGTATGTGATAGAAAACAGCTGTTAGCATTGATAGCACATCCTAACCTCTGTTCTGTGTTTATACTCTATTGCTCAAAACAAATGAATTTCAAAAAAATAGCGACATTTGTTTGTAACGAAAATAATTAGGTATTAATATATTTCACAATGACCAACATACCGTTAATGTTGGTATCAGTTACTGTATGTACACATCGAAAACCCATTTGTAAATATAACCTAAAACTTCAAAACCCCATTTAACTCCTTTATGGAGTATTTAACCACATAGGATTGCATTGTCACGCAGATTACGTAAGTATACAAAATTTCAATTCATTGGGACAACGGGAACTCTTTTAAATTTAGCTCCAAAAATATGAAACAGACAGACAGACAACAAAGCAAGTTAAATAAAAACTTTTAATAAGAGGAAAGAGCGACAATCTGAAAATTGCCTATAGTCAATATTTCCAGTTTCCGCACTGACAAGTATAATTATAAAACGCTCTGACGTAAAAATTGAGTTTTCAACAATTAGCCAGAGAACTAATTCTATTTTTGGATATGAGACACGTTTCGGATTTTAATCAAATCCCAGTTAGCCGTTTACAAAGCGGTTCTACGCCGTCGAAGATTTACAAAAGGTATTGGGACTTATCTAAACATCCACCACTGAATAAACGCGAGCATTTTTATCCGCAGGATTTTTCTTTAATGATTGGAAAAAATGTTTGAAACTCATAGTCCGTTGAACCTTTCTAAATCCATTAACATTCGCCCCATCAGACACAGGCTCTCGTTCACGTTTCCTTCGCAAACACTTTTATGATTCCGGTAGGTTTAAGAGGATTACGGATTACACAGCCATGAAATTTTAAAAGTGAGAAACGAGCGTGGGCATCTCTTCCGATAAATAATTCACACATTTTCCTAGTCACACGTTCGACTTTTTTTTAAATGATAAATACGGGGAATTGTGACGGTAGCCTGACTGGTACAAATGGAACCAGCCGCAAAGTCCATCCATTCTCTTATCTGTTGACAATGAGAGAGGCCTTTTTATAAATAAAACTGATCTGTCAACGCCGCAAAACACATGAAACTTTTGATTTATTTACCGAAATGATGAACAGTGGGGGAACACCCCACTATCAAAAACGAGCACTTAGTGCACGAAAATTTGAAAAAGTACTGGAGTTCTCTGAAGAAATTTCATGAGGGTGAGCTAAAAGCGGCTTAAGCTCGAATTACGACCCTTTCTAACCTCTCTAACAACTATTTGAAGTCTCTCCAAGGCAATTATTTGGATAAACAATGTGTCGGGTGCAGCTAGCAGGTCAAGGATATTTGCCTTGTCCTTTAGATTAAGATAAATTAGATCAGGACCGCACGATTATCCGTGTTGACACACAGACCAGAGCCACTCCTTCCTTCAGTAATGGCACGACTTAAGCACGATCGTTAGCGCTGAATTAGAGCCTTTGAGTGGCCAACGCAAACGAAAATGACATTTTTCCACCAACTGATATCATCTTTGACGCTTTTTATTACCAAAGTGGTTAAAGCAGTTTTGGAATCAGAGCAATAACAATCTGTTATATTTAATTTTGCAAAAGTTTGGAAACAACTTTTTTTAAATGTTTTTGGCATTCGTTACTGACATGATTGTTAACAAATAGTTAAATATTTTATTTGCTTTAAAATATCTTCAGCTGAATGCAAATTAAGCCCAAAACACTTTTTCTACGTTTGTGTTTAAATTATACTAACAAAACCTGAGATACATAAGCAATGAATATAGTGAATGTTTCCATCTAGATTTACAGACTTATGAAGAGAGGTATTAAAGTTCGGTATCATTAAAAGCTTTTATTTAACTTGCTTTGTTGTCTGTCTGTCTGTTTCATATTTTTGAAGCCAAATTTGAAAGGGTTCCCGTTGTCCCAATGAAGTGAAATTTTGCATACTTACGTAATTTGCGTGATAATGCAATACTATGTAGTTAAATACCCCCTAAAAGATTTAAATGTGGTTTTGAAGTTCTAGGTTATGTTCACAAATGGGTTTTCGATGTGTACATACCGTAACTTATACCAACATTAACGGTATGTTGGTCATTGGAATTATTTTAATACCTAATCATTTTTATTACGTTTCGTTACAAATAAATGTCGCAATATTTTTTAAATTCATTTATCTTAGACGATAGAGTATAGACACAAAACAGAGGTTAGGATGAGCTTTCAATGCTAACAGCTGTTTTCTATCACATACTACTAAATAAGTTTGTACAAATCAGCAAAATAATGGTGTTAAATAATACGGAGAAACTAAATATCAGAGAAAAAGACGTTTATAATAAGTAAAGACTGAAAAGCAATAAATAAAAAATTAAAAAAATGTTTTTTAGAAAAAAGCTTTTATTTAAAAGATGCACTAAAAACTAAAAATAATGTTTAATGTTTTTCTATTAGAGGAGAATACTTTTCCTTACAAATTAGCACTTTAAAAATTTATAAAAGTTTTGGAAATGGCCATAAGTCATAACAATACGGCATTATACTAGAATTACTTTCCTAAATTGAGCATTGTTCCCAAAACTTTTATAAATTGTAAAACTCTAATTTGTAAGCAAAAATATTCTTCTCTGATAGAAAAACATTATTTTTACTTTTTAGTGCATCTTTTAAATAAGAGCTTTTTTCTAAAAAAACATTTTTTTTTATTTTTATTTTTAATGTTGCAAAAATTGACAAATACTTATACTTTATAATGAATATTAAAAAAATTGAAGTATTAATTTTTTTTCGACTTTAGTTTCAGACTTAGTGTTAGTTATTTTACAGATACACATTGACTTCATCTATTGGTAACAAACCTTGTAAACTAGTGTAATTAATGTAAAGAATAAACATTATTTGAAGGGCTGACATTTTTAAATTTCAAGATTTTGCATATCACTCTCATGACAAATACATCTAATTACAGGATTGTGCTAATTAAACAATTTTTTTGTTGTTGAAATGGGTAAAAAAGTTGTGTTTTTTCCTCTATTTGCTCGTAAAAAGGAACAATGTTAATAATAAATTTATTTCCCTAAGGTTTCTTTCACTTTTAGTATTGCCCAAATACCTTGCCAACTTAATTAAATACCGTAATAGTTAAACCTTGACGTGTACTTAAAAATTATATTTTTACACCTGGATGTTTTTAATTAAAATGTGTGTTGACCACTCCCATGTTTTGAGTGTAACATAATTGTTTAATTTATAACAGAGGTATAGCATGCCACAATGTTTTACCAAAAATGCTTATGAATTTTTTATAAATTACTTCCAATATTTTTTGTAAAGTTCAGTTAAAGTGTTAAAGTGGAAGAATTAGGTCGAGCTTAAGCTGATGCGATTTAGAATTTAGATCGTTGAGAATTTTATGTAAAACGCTTACGACTGAGGGTTTGTTCCGTTATTTTTTTCTAAACTTTATACAAAAAATGTATTTTTATTGTTAAATTAACAAATAAAGAAAAAATATGTATACATCTGTCCCATCGAGTTGGTAATAGCATATTATATTATAAGATTTATAAGTGAAATGCATCATTATATGCAAAAACAATAGTATAATATACCTAAAAAAACTGCACCTGTAAAATAAAGTATATTACTGTTCGTTTTTACGTTTCGACTATTGGAAAAATTGTTATTGTATAAAATTTTAATTTAGACATATTGTTTGAAATGAGTAAGAGACAATTAAATGCTCATCTTTTTGAAAATCCAATTTAAAATTATTCAAGTTTTATTTGTACTTTTTAACTATCTAATAAAATTCCTAACACTAAAGCTTTTTATTGGAAAAGCAAACAATAAAGAAATTAAATTGAGTCTACTTATGGCGGGGATTGTACGATTCTCTGATAAACTAAATAAATTATACATGGTATAGTTGCTATTTTACAATAATTTTACAAGAACGGAACTAAATGAGAAAGTAGTTATTGTTTCTTATTTTAAGCTGACTCATTTAATTTGCTTATTAAAGTATTCTTGCTTTTGATTTAATGGATTTTTTTTCAAAACCAATCCACTTATTTCAAAAACTACGCAAAATTAATAAAATTAATTTAATAAATGTTTAAATTGAAAACATTTAAAGCTACTTCCAAAAATTCGGAAAACAAGAGATGTTTATTAAAAAGTAGATAATTTTGTATTGTAGCACATTTTTAAAACACACTTTATAGTTGAAAATAATTTTAGTTAACGCAGAAGATAATTTTTTAAATATTGTAATAATTTAATGGTCCATAATAGACCTTACTACCTTATTACCAACATTTTGCATATGTAAGAAAAATACTTCTTAAAATGGTTTTTATTATTTTTTTTAATTTTGCTTATTTTATCTAGTGTTTAAAGCAAACGTTTAATCGTGTTACAACGCACTGCACTTTCAATTTCACTAAACTTATATAAAACAAATTGTTGCTCAAGTTGAAAACAACTTTAAGATATTAAGATTATATCTGAGTTGAGCTATTTAGTTTCAGCTTACCTATGCAGGAAATTTCCAATAGTCTAGTAGACCAAAACATTATTTGGTTATATTTATCCGAAACCATTCAACTAAAGTAAATTAAAATTTTCTTGCAAATAAATTTTCTTTATTTTTAGTTTAAACAAAGTTTTAATGTTGGCTTACAAAAAATATGTAGTTTGTACTCGTATTTATGGTTTTATTTAACTTTTTGCTTTGTAAGATAACGTTATTTAATTTAAATTAATTAGGCCTGAAGGAAATGTTTGTGCAGCATAAAAAAGCAAAATTACAAAACGTGCAGCAAAATAAAGCCTTCACTGTATGAAGCAAATTAATGGTAATTTAATAAACTAAAAGTTTTACACTAAATTTATTTTTTAAATTAATACCAATTTCATCATTATCATTGCATAAAATTTTTCCTCAACAGACTGTTTTGGGTACAATTTATGCACACTGGTTGACTTGAAAGAGGTATGTGATAAACCGTAAAGTTTTTTTTTAAACTCAGGAGCCACATAAAGCTGTAAATTCCTAAACGTTAAAATTACAAAAATACTGTATTAGGTCATAAAAAACCATAACCACATTAAAAAAAAACAATTATTTATTAGTATTGACGTTATCAAGCAGTTCACGAAAAAATAATACTCTCGTGAAGAATTTTATATGACGTAAAGATTAAAAAAGATATGTTTTTTTAGAGGCGCAATAAAGCTCTAAAACGGTAAAAGATCCATTTTTATTCTAATATTCGCACATATAAAGAGCATCTTAACACGAACGAACAATTTAATTTTTTAATAAAACACATCGTTTATATGAAAAGTGTGGTATTTTTAGAACACTGTGTGAGCCAGGCCCTCACTTTAGCCGAACTCAATTCAAAAACTAAAAACCTAGTTAATTTAATTAACAATTAAGTCGGCAATTTGTTTAAGTTTAAGTGCATTTATTTTTTTTAATAAAACACATCGTTATACAGGGTGGAATTTTTAACTGGTAAAAACTCATAACTATGATTAAGGCGATTTTGGTAAAAATTTACGAAACAGGTCAATTTTTGTTTTTCGTTGCCTACTATTTAGTGCATATGGTTTTTGTTTATCTGTTGTAAGAAATGCATAGCCACCTCTTACTTCTTTTTTTTAATGTAATGGTAGGTCAAGTGACACCTCGTATCAAAGCTTTTTTCGCAAGGAATACATAGCACTATTTGTTTATTAATTTTTTTTCAAAGCCTACGTGATAAAAAAATAAAAACCAATTTTATAAGTTGAACATTATTTAATGCAACAATTGTTCAAAACGGGCACAGTTCCTCTCCTAGAAAATAACATATCGACAGTAGCATGAATGTTTAAACATTTTGCAAAATTTATAGTGTGATTTGCCTAATTTCAACTTATAAAAACTGATTTTTATTTTTTATCGCGTAGGCTTTGAAAATATTAAAAAAACAAAGAGTGCGTTGTATTCCTTTACACCTCATATTATTCAGCTAACTAGTAGTGCATTAAAAACTCTAGGCTTTATATGTAGAAATACAAAAGAATTGACTAATGTAGCTTGCATTAAAACTTTATTTTATGCTCTTGTTAGGTCTAAGCTTGAATATTGTTGTGTTGTTTGGTGTCTGTTCTACCAGTTTTATGTAAATATTTTGAAAAATATTTTAAGAAAATTTTGTAAATACTTATGTTTTCAAATTTGTAATAGATATCCTGTAAGGCACTGTGATTAAAGTGATCTTTTAAGAAATGTAAATGAAAGCACTTTATTAAGTAGGAGAAATGTTCTATGAATTATTTTTCTGCAGAAACTTTTATGTGTTGATATTATCAGCTCTAATCTTCTGGATCAAGTGAACATTGTAGTACCTAGAGCTAACAACCAAAATCCTCTTACATTTTCTTTTTCCACACCTAATACCTTTCATCATCTGAATTCTCCACTTTTTAAATGTTTTAAATTATATAATAATATTACAATAGATTTAGATATTTTCTTCAATAATTTCTAAACTAAAACTGTAAAGGTCAAGCTTCTAGAATATTTTTCTTCGTAATTTATAACGTTTTGTATAATTTAATTGTCTCAGTTTTGTTCTATTTTGGTATATTGTATTGTTACTTGTCCACTTTAAACTTATAAGTCTGTTGGAAATAAATTATATTCTTCTTCTTCTTCTTCTAATTATTATTATTATTATTATTATTATTATTTTTTGCAAAGTGCTCTTTCATATGAGGTTACACTTGACATACCGTTACATTAAAAAAAAGTTAGAGATGGCTGTGTATTTTTGAAAACAGATAAACAAATAAACAAACAGATAAACAGAAACCGAAAAAAAAGAAAATGAAAAATCGACCTGCTTCAAGATTTTTTACAGAAACCGCTTATATCCAAATTACAAATTATATTTTGGTCGATAATTCCACACTGCTTTAATTTTTTTATTACTTAGGCGTTGACAATATTCAGAAAACAAATAGTGCGTTGTACTGCTTTTAAAGTGCTCTTTCACATCAAGTGTCATATGACATACCGTAACATTTGAAATAAATGTTAGAGGTGGCTGTGCATTTTTGAAAACAGATAAACAAAAACCATATCCACTAAATGATGGGCATGAAAAAACAAAAAGCAACCTGTTTCTGAAATTATTACAAAAATTGCTTATGTGGAAGTTATGAATTTTATTCCAGTTAAAAGTGCAGAATTTTTAGAACGATATTCGAGCCAGGCCCTCACTTTAGCCGAAGTCGAGTCAAAAACTAAAAAACCTAATTAATTTAATTAACAATTAAGTCGGCAATTTGTTTAAGTCAGTCTAAAATTTTCCGTCGTAATCGTCTTCCAAGTGCGTAATTTATTATCACAGTGGTGACTTATCAGCTCAATTTATCACTCGATCACCCTGTATTGTCACTTGCTAGCCTCTCGTTCAATTCTCCGACGACGCTCCCGTTTTTGTAGTTCATTACGACAGATTAGTTTCGTTATAAATCACGCGTTTCAAATCAGATAATATGGGCCTTGCAGCCAGTTTGAAATTTAAATGTATAGGTCGGATGGCGGTTTCGTGCCAGAAACATTGCGGTCTTAATGTATGCGATTTTATCGTGCCAGCTCCGATGATTTTCCCGAGGAAAGTAATGTTTCGAGGTCATTACCATGTCGAAATTGTAAACAGTTGGGTAATGAGTCGACCAAGTTTCGGGCTGTTGTGACGGGGATGATAATGCGAAATCGATAGCGGTGTTTTTTTTGTTAACAAAACTGAATTTGCGGCGGATAATCGAGTTTTTTCAGGTACTGTCCCGGTGTTGATTGGACGCATGTGTTCAATTTAGCGAGGCTTTTTCTAATTTCTGCCAGAGTTCGATTCGGGGCTAATTTGCATGACAGTGTCTTCTATATCGAGCGTCGCCACTTTTCGGAGAGTTACGGCTTCCGCTACATTTTTTAATAAAAAAATTCATAAAACGTGTGCGTGGTGGAAATATCGGATTAGATTCCAGGGCCGGATCCATACATCATCGGGATAATGAAGTCGGAGGCGCAGATATTCGAATCCAGTAGCCTGCGATAATTAGACAGAAACTGTATATCACCGGTCCCTTTGTCGATGGCTGTCTACCCCTTAATTATTATCGGGAGGGTCGAGAAAAAGGGACGAAAAAATTTAACAATGATAACTTACAGCTGCGATATTTATGGCTAATTCTATTCGGAGGGCCCGGAGATAACTTCTTGCGGTAATTGAATAAGAGGGTGCTTTTTTATAATGGCCTCCAACAGATTTTTTATCACATAATTTTATCTCTTTTATTCCTGCTTTGTCTTAATGAAGTTGCCAGCCGGATGCTACTGAACTCTTTTTGTTGCATTGCAATTACAGCGATAAAGGAATTTCATATTCTTAATAATCCTTGAATTAAACAAAGAATTCTCTGTTTCATTTTAACATTTTTCTTTCTCAATATAAATTAGCCTCCTGCAACATATTTCCAACAAATTAGAAAAACATGTTGTTTCGGCGTATTTGCGTCTGTTTCTGGGTAACAAATGACACGAAAAACGTACTGACATTAAAAAAGATGATATTGTTTCAATTTAGAGTTACGAGTACACGTAAACATAATTAGGATTTGTTACTCGACTAAAACATTTTTTTAATATTTGTGTTCCAGAAACAAAAGATAAAAAATAAGCACTTTAATGGTAACTCGGCGCATCCACCATTTTTGCATAATTCATGTATATGACTTTTAACAGTTATTATTGACAGCAATTGATAGTGTATTTCTATTTAAAGTACAAACAAGCTGCATGAGAGTGTTTTTAACAGTTAAAATTTTAATCGCCCGTCAACAAACGAGTTGATTATAACATTTTTTCGTTAAACGCAAAGATTTTCTAATCTGGAGACAACCATTATTAAATTATTGTGCCTAGCATACACCTTTTTATTTTTATTGGTAACACAATTAAGTGTAAAGTATGCACCATAATTTATTAAAAGTAAATTTGATGAATAAAATTACAAATTCTTTTAAGTATAATACTTGCTCTGGTGTTTCTAATTCTATTCGGAATTTTTACTCGACTAGAACAATATTTTTAATATTTGTGTTTGAGAAACAACAAAAGATAAAGAACTAAGCACTTTTGTGGTAACTCGGCGCATCCACCATTATTGCATAATACATGTGTATGACTTTCAACAGTTATTATTGAAGGCAATTAATAATCTATTTCTATTTAAAGCACTAACAGGTTGCACAGGAGTGCTTTTAACGTTTGAAATTTTAATCGCCCATTAATAATCGAGTTGATTACAACATTTTTTGTTGAACGCAAAACTTTTTATTCTGAAGACAACCATTAATAAGTTATATATCATATAATATACAATACGCATATTTATTTTTATTGGTAACACAGTTAAGTGTAAAGTATGGACGATAATTTATTAAAAGTAAATTTGTTGAATAAAATTAGAAATCTTTTCAAGTGTATTACTTGCTCTAGTGTTGTTAATTCTATTCGGAATTTGTTACTCGACTAAAATTTTTTTTAACATTCGTGTTTGAGAAACAAAAGGTAAAAAACTAAGCAATTTAATGGTAACCCGGCGCATCCACCATTTTTGAATAATAAATGTGTTTGACTTTTAACAGTTATTATTGAAGGCAATTACTAATATATTTCTATTTAAAGCACAAACAGGCTGCACTAGAATGCTTTTAACAGTTGAAATTTTAAACGCCCATTAACAAACGAGTTGATTACAACATTTTTTCTCTGAACGACAAACTGTTTTTTTGTGTGGACACAACTATTAATAAATTATGGTGCCTACCATATGCATATTTATTTTTATTGGTAACACAATTAAGTATAAAGTATGCACCATAATTTATTAAAAGTAAATTTTTTGAATAAAATTACAAATCCTTTCAAATGTAATACTTGCTGTGGTGTTGTTAATTTTATTCGGAATTTGTTACTCGACTAACAATTTTTTTTAACATTTGTGTTCGAGGAACAAAAGGTAAAAACTAAGCACTTTAATGGTAACCCGGCGCATCCACCATTTTGCATAATACATGGGTATGACTTTCAACAGTTATTATTGAAGGCAATTAATAATCTATTTCTATTTAAAGCTCGAACGAGCTGCAGTAGAGTGCTCTTAACAGTTGAAATTTTAATCGCCCATTAACACACGTGTTGATTACAACATTTTTTCATTGAACGCAATTTTTTTTTATTCTGGAGACAACCATTAATAAATTATTGTGCCTACCATACACAAATTTATTTTTATTGGTAATACAATCAAGTGTAAAAAATGCATCATTATTTATTAAAAGTAAATTTGTTGAATAAAATTACAAATCCTTTCAAGTGTTTTATTTTCTCTAGTGTTGTTAATTTTATTCAGAGTTTGTTACTAGACTTAAACATTTTTTTAAATATTTGTGTTCGAGAAACAAAAGATAAAAAGACTAAGCACTTGAATGGTAATCCGGCGCATCCACCATTTTCGCATAATACATGTATATGACTTTCAACAGTTATTATTGAAGGCAATTAATAATTTATTTTTATTTAAAGCACGAACAAGCTGAACGAGAGTGCTTTTAACAGTTGAAACTTTAATCACCCATTAACATACCAAATACATGTTTATTTTTATTAGTAACACAATTAAATGTAAAGTATGCACCATAATTTATTATAAGCAAATTTGTTGAATAGAATCATAACTTCTTTCAAGTGTAATACTTGCTCTAGTGTTATTGGTCTGCTTGTTATTGTTAGAAAAGAAATGTGTAGATTATTCATCTTCTTTTGTAAATTTATATGTTTAATAATGTTTGTGTTTTTTGATTAACATTTTTGGTAAATTCAATAATCCAGCGTTTATTCGGAAACAAATAGTCGGTATTTTTTAATCTCGTCTTGTCGCATCTACCAACTGTATCAAAAAATTAATTTTTAATTTGGTGGTCACTCAAATGTGGTACAAGTTTTTTGTAAAATTACTGATTGGTTTGAACTCAAAATAGTAATGTTTAACAAAAATCTATTTCCATATAAATTTAGAAATATGTATACATACTCGTAATTATAGTTTGTTAAAAAGTTACAGAATAAGGCGAATAAGTCAGTTTTTCAATGGAAGATGTATTATTTTTATGAAAATTATAAATTTTGATTTGAATGTAACATTAGACAATTCCATTTAGAAATATCAAAGTACATCAAAGCTGTTTTTACAAAAGCTGTTGTCTTGATCATTGATAGATATTACAGTTTCTGAACAAAAGTTAATGCTTTGTATTTATTCGACGAAGTTATTAAATGAGAAATTTCTTAACATGCATGTTGAAGCAAAGACAGTCCAAAAGGACATTTATTGAAGCAAAAAATACAATGACTTAAAATGGTTAAAAAGACAAATGTAGTGGCATAATTAACATTCAATAGCTTTGAATTTATTTTTAAGTTTATTTGAGAAGTAACGTCCTTTAAGCCGTTTCACTGCTTCTATTTTCCACTCGGTTAATAATACTTCCCAACTTTTTGTTACCTTTTGAGAAGTGAAAAAGCCGAGTACAAATTGTGCTTTTGTTCGCATTTTCAACTTTTATACAAACGTAAAGACAATTCGTCAGAAAATCAATACGAATTTTACACCCACACTGCATGATTCCTTTATGAGACTCTTAACAATTAAGTTAGGTAAGCAAGCGACAGACAATATTAAATTTTTTGTTATCCTAAACTAATTTGTAAACAAATGTTATCGTGGCGGTAACTGGCGTTTTCAATTAGCTTAATGGAAATAAATTACACGTTGTGATGCATAATAGTGGCTTAAAACATTCTCCCACCTGAAAGAAACCTTAAACTGCTCTAAAGCACCAACCGGAAACAATCAGAATTTCGGCAAAATGCAAACATTCATCGATCCCTTTCTTCCCGCATGTAAATCATGAATACGGACGAACACTCCATGACCGTAAAGCGAGTTGTAAATTTTAAATTTTTCATTCGTTCGTCTCTTCGGCGTGTGTCATATCGGTCTGGAGTCTAGACCGAGTCGTATGTAAAATTATTCAAATTTGGAACATCAGGTGTTCCTCCGAATTAATTAACGCGATTTAATGATTTTGTGTTTTCTGATTGATTAGCATACGCTGCTGACTGCGCCAAAAAATTCCAGGTGCTTGTGTCAACACGCTTTTTTCAAGTGTTTGAGTATCCTGCCGCGTTGACAAAATATTTATCGAATCGATACAGAGGAGAGTCGTAAATGGGCATTGTTTATGACACAA
Source organism: Tribolium castaneum (assembly GCF_031307605.1). Lineage (NCBI taxonomy): Eukaryota > Metazoa > Arthropoda > Insecta > Coleoptera > Tenebrionidae > Tribolium > Tribolium castaneum. The sequence continues at coordinate 8,247,655 of NC_087400.1, forward strand.
ACGGAAACAGCATAAAAAATAGATAGCGCGAGCTGCCAACCTACGCAAAAATTCCCGTTGACAAGCGACGCACTTTTCGCCGGAGCGAAACCGGAAATAAGTCGCTCCTAAATCAAGCCATTAGCTGGCCGCATTTCTATCACATAAAATATTATTTATTTGACGTTCCTGTAATTGTCCTTCAGCATTATCGCCGCTGTATCTCGATTGGCTTTTATCGCTCCCTCAAATCCCACCATAAATTCGCCGTTATGTTTACACGAAATAAATAACAAGTTCGACCCTATAATTTTTGCTTCTTTCCATAAATTTTCCTTCCCTTCGACCTGTCTTTACTAAAACTCTTATCTTGTCTTTCGAGAAATATGAACCTGGTTTCGGACGCTTTCCAATGGGGTTATCGATGGATAATTCTTCCAACAACAAGAAGTTTGATGTTTTTGCGGATGTTACGATGTCCTTTCTGCTGGAAGTGATTGAACGTCAGCGAGTTTTCAATTTCGTAATGTCTTGAAATTTTTACACAAAGGAGCGTTTTGTTTCTGACCGATTTATCGGCCCACAAGTGAACAGTGTATTTTTTTATATTACAAATTATACAGGGTGTTATGAAATTTAGAATGCACATATAGTAAGAGGTGGTCTTTCAATTAGAGACAAAAAAATAACCTCAAGTTAAAAAATGAAATTTTGAAACACATTTCCATTATTTAAAATTAAGCCAAATTACCGTTGGATCATTAAACCCCGAAAAATAAATGGCCACACAAAAAATTAACCAAATCGCTCGGCTGATAGAAGAAAAAAATTTTGTTGTTAAAAACTTAATCCAAATTTCAATAGAAATTGGGCAGTCACCTTTTGAACAATTGATGAAGCATTTCTATACGGCATTTTGTGAACCACTGAAAAAAACTGTCAAAAGTGTGCGCGCTGTCAGAAAAGTAAAATTGTTTTAATTTGGTAAAATTACTTTAAAAACCAACAACAGTGGCTGAAATTTCTGTTGTTGAAAAAGGAATGAATATTCGCCTATGGAAAGTGTCGTTGGACTTTTTGTGAAATGTTATTTATGAAATTTAAAGTTCAAAGAATCGTCAATAATTTGAAGACACAGGAAACGTACCTGAACTAAATCGAGTGAGAACAAAACTCGTCACCGGAAACGAAGCAATAGTTGCGGCTGTAATTCAAGCTTTTGAAGAGAATCCAATCAGCAGTGTACGAAACATTTCCAAAGTCCTGAATGTTCAAGTGTCTAGAATTTTTCAGTTGTTGTTCAGTCTTTTAGTGCTTTTTGAAAGAATTAAAGCATCCAGTACCAAAAGTAGTCAAAAATATTGTTTTTTAAATTTGTATGAGTGAGAGATAATTGTGACATGTCCCTTGCGTGACAGTTATATTTCTGCGAGTAGGATTGACCAAAATTCAATAGTAGTGCTCATTTGTCTCATAGAGATCTACGCTTTTGCATCTATACTCACGTTTAACAGTTTGTTTCTCATTTTTCTCGCAAAACAGACGTCTTCCACAAACGAGTTTTTTCTGATAGCATTTTTCACTGACGATCAATTTTTTAATATAAGTCTTAAAAGGCATAACATTTTAAAAAGGCATGTAAAAATTACATTTTTAAGACTTGAGTTGTTGCATTAATTGGATTTTAATGTTTATCTTCTAAAAAATCTTCATTTTAAATTTCACAAAAATCCGTTGACAAATGTCTGAGATATCAGGCTCGAAATTTTTAGCTGAAGCACCCTGTATACTCAATGTCATAAAAATTGTAACACCAAGAAGGAATTAGAATTTTTTGACGAAACACACATGGCACAAATGGTGTCGACTATTAGCGAGTAATAAATGATGAAAATTTGAACGATTTTAACCAAGTAGTCAGAGAATTTTTAACATTTAAGTTCTTTTACCAGCAAGTGTTATTCTTCCAATTTTTTGCTTTTCTGACTATCTTTTTATGTGTTTTTTTTTAATTTGTTCAGGTTTAAGTGTTTTAAAAGCGCAATTAGGCCTGGAGACGACACAACCAAAATTACTAACAATTTAAGCAGTTTTGAAAAAAGCATGATTTTTGGACTACATATAGGGGTTTTTCATTTAGAGAAATTGTTAATCGTTTAGATAGAATGTGAAGTATTATTAAGCAGTGTTATCGGTCATAGACTGGAGAAGATTCAAGACAGCGCGAAAGAGAAAGCATATCTTAAAAAAAAACAAATAAAGTCCAAAATGGTCATCTTCGGAGTATGGCTATAATTTAATTACAAGACAAATTTTTGCCCAATAGGTGGATTTAAAGGTCACTTTTTACCTCTTTCAACTGTTTACCATCGAAACTGGTTATTTGGACTGTTTCCTTTTGTTTTTCTTGGTATGGGAGAAATCGACAAAAACGCATATCTAAGCCTACTCCATCAAACCTTTATTTCGAAACACAACGCGTTTCGACCATAGTGTGGTCAATGTATACAGTGTATATTCTCACCTGAGGATGACCACTTTGTGGTTGAAACACGTTGTTTTTCCAAATAAAAGTTTTGGTGTGTCAGGTTTAAGCTGTGTTTTTGCTCATTCCTCCCATACTTAGGAAATTCAACAAAAATCAGTCCAAATGACCTAATTTGATGGAAAACAATCAGAAGTGAAGTACGACGACCTTTAAACTCAACCATTGGTCAGAAATTTTTCTTGTACTTGAATTATTGCCATAATACGAAGATGACCATTTTGGACTTCATTGTTTTTTTAAGTCTGCTTCCTATTCTGCTTTGTACTGAACCTTCTCTAATCAATGACTGATAACATCGCATAATGGTACTTGGATTACCATTCAAACTAATAGCAATTTTTCTAAATGAAAAAACACCTATTTGTTTCACAAAAATTGTGCTTCTTTAAAGTTTGTTTAATTGTTGGTAGTTTTTTTTTGTCGTATTCTAAGCATATTTTCGTTTTCATAATACTTAAAACTAAACAAATTAAAAAAAATACTTCGAAAATTATCAGAAACGCAAAAAATTGAAAGAACAACACTTGCTGGTAAAAGAGTTTGTTTCAAAAACTCCTTTACCACTTGATTAAAAACGTTCAAATTTTAATCATTTAATACGTGCTAATAGTCTAACATTTGTGTCAAGTTTCATCACAAAATTCTTATTCCTTCTGGGTGTTGCAAATTTTTATGACACTGAGTATAATTACTCGTAATTGCGAGAGGTCAATTAGTTACTTCATCAAGTGCCATAAAATCAAAATTGACACGTGACGCCCCACACGGTCTCAAATTGACAGCCATTTACTGTTAACAATGCTTCATTTAGCGGCAGGACATGTTTCTACACTCCTCTTTTATTGATATTAATTACCGGCTGTTGATAATTTATTAACAATTCCCTTCGGTTTATGTATATTTAATTGCACGTATTTTTAATCAATTATGAAATTCCTGCAAATCCCACTCGACAAGCCTCGACACGCAATTGTCGTGACCCAAATAACTCACTTGATGAATTTTTATTTATTTATTTTGGATATATCGTTGATTTTTATGGCGGAAATAAATGTCTTATCTTTAATCGTTTCGCGTTTGGTGACTAGCGGCAATAAAATCTTGTCCAACACTAAAAGCTGTTGATAGCAAAACTTTGACGACTTTTAACAACTTAATCCGAGTTTAAGATAGATGGGGATGTGCACCTTATCGATTAAATGGAAGCGTTTTGACGTAAATTTGTGCTAAAATTGTTCGAACTTGGCTTACTTAAGGGCTGTCTGTTGGTGACGACCACAGTTCTCTGGTGATTTGACAGATTGTTCAGTGTTTGCGTGTGTTATTTTCTGAAAATATCCGCACATAGCAGCAACTTTTACTGAATGAAATAGAGAGAGCACTCTAACACTCTGGTGCACTCACAAAATAATTTCAAAACACAAAAATTCATAAACAAAGCACGAAAGTTTAACATCACATATTATGTTTTTAAACCTCAGTTTATTGTAACATTGGTTTTTGGATTCATTTATATTTAAAAATAATCTGTTGTGATAAAACACACTGCATGGGTTTTTAATTGAATTCATTCATTTATCTGCCAGAGAATATTTTTTTAAGCATTTACTTCTAAATTAACAAAACTATACCAAGATATTTTGATAAACAATATTTATGTTAAGACATAAATAAACTATAAAAGGCAAAAGTGATTATTTCCCAAATCAACTTTTAGCCCGGCGCATCCACCATTTTTACAAAATAATTTGAATCTTAAAATTTACATTTAAACTACATGATGTGTTGATTGTATGATTTGTATCTAGTTAACTTTTAAATATATTTCCATTCAAAAACAATTGTGTTTCTCTGCTTAATTGAATCCCACTGACAATAAATGTCAAAACTGCCAGTTTTGAAATTCATGAGGTGTCATTAAAATTTTTTTAAAGCATTTAAAATATTACTCTGTGCAAGAAAATATTTGCATCTCTTACTAATTCATTCTGATCAAACACTGACTTAGTTATGATAACTATGAAAATAGAGATAATTTCCTTTTGCAAATTAAACTCGTTCCTTCTTGTGTATTGTTTCAGACTTTATCGAAATCAAAATTAAACGTGTTTTTTTTTTCAGTTTTTTGCAATTTGTCTGTGATTTTGTTTTTTCTACTCATTTTTATAAAGCGTCAATTATAAAAAATTGTCGACACTGTCCAATATGCTAAAATAACAATTTTATTTTTTGTAAAAATTTATTTACCATTGGATGTTTTGTGTTTATCATATAAGTATTTTTCTATTCTTTAATTTTTTTGCTTACAAGAGAAGATTGTAATAATTTTTTTAACTTTCGTCTTAAAGAATTTATTTTTATTTATTGTTTTTATAATCTTTTTTATATTCTTTTTAGTTTTATGTTCCTATGTGATTTCTAAATTTATTTTAATTTTTATATTGTTTATAATTTTATTTTTGTTTTCTTTATTATTTTAAATTTTATAAAAAGTTTTCTCTCTGGTTAAGTTAAACAGTTTCAAGCCAGACTTCTTTTCTGTTTACTATTTTTTAATTTTCCTTACTAAAGGCTTTCTATTAATATTGTTTAACCATGGAGTTAAACAGAGTTTTGGAGAAAATTAAAATTAAACTAAAAAACTAAAATAAATCGACAATTTTCCGTAAAAGTTGTCGCAATGGTTGAGCATTTCCGCGGCATCAGCAAATGTCAGCAAAATGTCTTAAGTGGGTCACTTGACCAGCGACAACTAAACAATAACCACAATGTTATTAAAATTTAAATGGGCAAATGGGTTAGATTCACTGTTTTAGTTTATAAGTAAAGTTTGTATATTTTCGAATTATCTTACTCATTCATGTTTTTCCATTTTATTAACAATAATTTTTGACCAAATTTTTACGCTCTTTTTTATTTCGTGTTATTTTGTGTTATCTGTGATTAGGTATTGCTTTTTAACGACTTGAGATCCGCACGCATTTTATTGCAAGAAACCATTAAAGAACTTCAGCATCTCGCAGTTTACTTCATAAATAAGCCACGCTTTAGCTCATCTCAGTTAATTGCTGCAATTCCTTATTTTTCGCTTGTTAGAAAGAAATCGCAAAAATTGCTAATCAAAGTTTTAAAAAGACTTTAAAAAGGATTACTGCTAGATATTAAGTTACCATTAAATTGGTTTTGGCTTTATTTAAATTCGTGTTATACAGCGTGATTCATAAATACACCGACGAACTTCTACCCATGATAGCATCAAATGAGTACATGCTGGGAAAATAGCAAAAAAATTCTTTAAATCACCGTCTCCAAAAAAATTTTTTTTTAATGTTATGTTAGATATATAGCGTACGTCACTGATGTGTTCGTAAGTAGTATTACAGTACTACAGTACAGTACAGTACAGTTCCACAATTAGTAAAAAGCTTTATAATCAATTGATGACAATGTACTTGATCAATGCTTTTAATAATTATTGATAAAAAACTAATAAATTACCGAATTTGATAGTGAATTTGCTGGTGATAAACAGGAACAGCTTTTTTAAATAAATTTCACTTCAGTTTGAGTTAAACTTGTGATTAACAAAGAAACTTAAGAAACTTTAACAATAACAGTAATAAGTGGAAGGCAATGGCAACAACAAGTATGTTAGAATATTAAAAAAAAAACTAAAAAAAGTATAATGATAATAATTTACTTATTCTTAATTTAGTATACCTATTAAACATTATTTGTTTAATTGCTGCAGCAAAATCCGACAATCAGGGGAAGAATGATGTTAGAATTATTAATACTATGTAAATATTATGTGATTTTAATTAGAGCACAAATTTTTACACAGTTAAATTATTTATATAAAATTGTTATGCTTCAAAAGTTGAGGACGCCCAAGTCTTCAAATGCACAAAAGCAACAAATAAACAGTGCAAATCAGTTTATTACTATGTTTTGAAAGAAAAGGCAGAAAACGATAGTTTGCACATTTTCAGAAGAAAGCATAATTTAAAAATGTCGCGCATGAAAGAGTTACAAGAAATAAGCTAAAGCCATTTTAGTAATTAATAATTATATTAAGATACATTTTTAAGCTTAAGATTCTTATTATAACGATATTATTCCTACAATGAACCAAAACATTGATAAATCATGATATTATTCCATCTTAACCTAACTTTTCAAAACAAAATCTCGCCGAGCAACCTCATACTTGAAGTGCGCAAGCGTACAGTACTACCAACCGCATAAATGACGGCTTAACTAAACATTCCACCTTAAAGTTAGTTTAAATTTAAACCGAGTTTACGGTTTAAGAAAAAGCTTAAGTTCGAACCGAGCAACCGAGCCTTAATCATTTAACTCACTGCTCTTTTATGCATAGCAATAATTAACGTATGAATAGAGAATTACAAAATTAGGTATTTTTAATAATTTGTAGCGTTTATACCAAGAGCGTTCAGTTATTTTCTCAGTCACTAATCCCCCATATCTTGCTCCGCCTTTCTAGTTAATAAAATCCTCCTAGCCATTTCCTCCACTTCCGTTTTATTTCCCCGTCTCCTAATTCATTTCCCACCTCCGTTTCTTCGTAGCTTAGCACGACTTAAACCTTGTAAATCAAGAAGTAACCATTTGGTCGGCCATCAAATCGAGGCCAGGTTGCCTGTATAAGACTTAATCTAGCCGACGAGGGTGTGTGTATATAAACTCCGAACAGGGTTAAACTACGATCCTATTCTTGAGTCGTTGTTTTATCGCGTAAAAGTCACGTGCTCGCTTTTCTTTATTACGTATAATCCATCTCAAGGCTTTAAATGAGACGTGCCTCAGCGATGTCTTCCAACGACTCAATCCGGCCCGAAATGGAAGAGACACCCGTGTAAATGCATCATAAAAACTAAGACATGGTAATCGTTGAGAAGGTAAACAAGGGATGATTGAGCAAAATGTCAAACAAATTTCCGTGTCATTTGTGTCAAAATGTTTGCACTCAGCTCGAAAAATGTCTTGATTGTGTTTTTGTGGATCGACTACTTGTGGGTGCAGTATTTGCGAGCGAGACAAGTACCTAACTATCCACAAATTTATCTGGAAATAAATAACAATTTTTAAGCACAAGAAAACTAAAGTCACAACGAGAGTTCCAGACGAGTTAGCACTCTCGCAACAATCATTTGATAAATCCAGGAAACAAACCCTTCAACGCAATCGACTCGCTTTCGTCAAAGACTTGGTCTCAATTATCACAACCACCGCAATCATCCAGTATAAAATTTTACCAACAATATGGGAGGAAACCGACCCATTGGGCGAACTAGACGAAATCACTAGGAGTTGCATGTGGTATTTTTTCTACACCACTTTCCTGGCATTCATCAATTTGCCGTTCACAATCTACGACAGCATAATTCTCGAAACGAGCAAAAGCCCGGAATTTGTGATTTGGAACCAGCTCAAGAATTTTGTAGTTGGACAGATTTTTGCGGTCATGCTTTGCTCACTTCTTATCACACTGATTAGGAACGGCGACCAGGTTTTTATCACTTTTTGGCTACTCTTCTGCCTAGTTGTGTTTGTAGTGGGGATAAGTTACCCCCAAATGGCCCCCTCAAAGTACCGCCAGTTGTCCCCCCTTAAACCAGGCAACTTGCGGAACGAAATCACAAACCTAGCCTTGACCTTGAGCTTTCCGCTGAAAGAAATCTACATCGAGGAGAGATTCAGCAAAAAATCGTGCTCAAACATCTATTTTTACGGCCCATCTGACCAAAAATCCATCGTTATTTTGAACACTCTCATCCTGAAGGAACACGGAATTGGGTGCACGAATAACCAAATCCTGGCTTTAATTTCGTTCGAATTTTCCCGTTGGCACTTCAACGAAACGTTCAAATATGTCATAGTCCTCGAAACTAACCTTTTGTTGTCCTTTGCTGCTTTCCTCTTCTTGTTCAAGCACCCTCAAGTTTATGAAATTTTCGGTTTTGAGGATTTTCACCCAGTTCTTGTGGGTGTTTACGTGGTTTTGAAGTACGTGATGGTGCCTTACGCTTCGTTGCTCAGTTTTGGGTTTATGTGGGTTTCGAGAGGGTTTGTGATGCAAAATGATGAATTTGTGGCACAGTTGGGGAAAGGAAAGGCTCTAATTGAAGCTTTGGTTAGATTGGAGGAAAATAACGTCAAGTTTCCGGTCTGTGACCGGTTGTATTCCATGTGGCATTACGACAAGCCATGTCTGATGGAGAGGGTTGAAGCGATTAAGAAGGTGGAGGAGGAGAAATTTGAGTAGCGTTGAGAATTTTGAAGTAAATAAAAAAATTGTGAAATTTTAGTGTTTTAGTCTTATTTTCTCATTTAACTTAGTTTGTGGCGTTATTCAGAGAGACCGCAAAGTATTAAAAAAGAATAAAAGAAACATTATTAAAAATCAGGTATCTATAGTAATAAGGTAAATTATATTCACATTTATTTTTATCGACCGTATAACCAAAAACTCCTTAAATCATTGATATTGTTTTGTTATTACAAAAAGCCACCAATGTATCAAATATAACCTAACATAACCATGTTTGCGTATAACATAGTAGTTATATAACCGTCATATAACCTTTGCTTTATACACCAGATATAACCACGGTTAGATAACCGACGTATTGCAACAGAAGCATAACAGTTATTTTACCAAAATTAACCATGGTTAAATAACCGTTATTTAAACTGAATCTTGCATACGCTATATTGCGTATAACATAGTTACATACCCGTCATATAACTTTTCCTGTATACGCAATAATCACGGTTATATTACCGATACATAAATTAAATCTTGCGTATAACATAGTAGTTATATAACCGTCATATAACCTTTGCTTTATACACCAGACATAACCACGGTTAGATAACCGACGTATTGCAACAGAAGCATAACTGTTATTTTACCAAAATTAACCATGGTTAGATAACCGTTATTAAAATTGAATCTTGCATACGCTATATTGCGTATAACATAGTAGTTACATACCCGTCATATAACTTTTGCTGTATATGCAATAATCACGGTTATATTACCGATACATAAATTAAATCTTGCGTATAACATAGTATGCGTAAGTATAACATATATATTGCGTATAACCGTCATATAACCTTTGCTTTATACGGCAGACCTAACCACGGTTAGATAACCGACGTATTGCAACAGAGGCATAACTGTTATTTAACCGAAATTATTCATGGTTAGATAACCGTTATTTAAACTGAATCTGTGTTATATTGCGTATAACATCGTACTTATATACCCCTCATATAACTTTTGCTGTATACTCAATAATTACGGTTATATTATCGACGTATACACTAACACTAGCACGAGCCATATAACAGGAGCATAATTGTTATTATTATTGTCATTTAAACTGATCTTGTATACGCTATATTTCGTATAACATAGCAGTTATATAACCGTCATATAGGGTGTTTACGGTCTTGGAGTTAAAACTTAAAGGGGATAATATGAGTGAGAAAAGAACTCCAGAACGCTATATAAAAAAATTATAACAGAAAATCGTCGAATTTACATTAACTATTTGTTTGTGAGCTGCTGCTTCGAGTACAACAATTACTTTGTGCTCCACCGTAAGTCCTAATCCTGACAACCAATTCATTATTTCAATAATTGTAGTCCACTGACGTAACTTTGATAACAAAATTTCACAAAACACAAACCAAACCTGCTCGAAACAATTTCGGTTAAAGTGATCACATATAGAACCAATCAATTTAAATTTTGCTCAAATTGAAAGTAAAGCCAAATGAAATGATGACAGTGTCAATACTATGAAGTGACTTTTTTCATTGACGTGGTTACAAAATTTTTATTTGTTGCAACAATTAAATATTATTTTAACAGAGAAATTATTCCAGTGACCCTCAAACTCTGTAGCAATACTTCAAAGTTAAATAATTTTCTTAGAACTAACAGTTCTCTAAGTTTTTTCTCAGTTATTCTGTTTTTACACTCTTTTAGAACCAGGTAAAGTTACGATTCCTAGACCGTAAACACCCTGTATAACTTTTGGTGTATACGTCAGACATAATCACGGTTAGATAACCGACTTATACACTAACTAGTATGCGCCGTATTGCAACAAAACATAACTGTTATTTAACGTTAATTAACCATGGTTAAATAACCTTCATTTAAACCAAATTTTGCATATGCTATATTGCATATAACATAGTTGTTATACGTCAAATAACTTTTGCTGTATACGCCAGACATAACCACGGTTAGATAACCGACGTATACACTAACACTAGCACGCGCTATGTTGATACAGAAGAATAACTGTTATTTAATCGTAATTAACCATGATTAGATAACCGTCATTTAAACTGATCTTGCTACGTTATTGTGTATAACATAGTAGTTATATAACCGTCATATAACTTTTGGTGTATACGCTGTATACATTAACAGTAGCATGCTCCATATTGCAAAAGAAGCATAACTGTTATTTAACCGTAATTAACCATGATTGGTCATATAACCGTCATATAAACTGAGTCTACTTTAACCAATAGTTAGGTTGGTGTTTTGCGGTTATATAACCTTACATAACCGCAATATAACTCAATCAAATTTTCCTACTAAGAAACAAACTTAGGTAACCCTTTAACTTAGACCGGCAACTGCCTCTTTTACTCTTATTGTTATTGAAAACAAACATTTCTAAACTTAATTTTAAATCTACACTTGTTTGATGCCTAATTATGGCATTCTCCCCTTGCTGGCTATAAAATTGCCAATGCCCTTTAATTTCCAAAATTACACCCCGCGACTAATTATTAATTAGAATTCAAATCGGGTCTGGGTCACCTTTACGTCTTCCATTTCCGTCCCACAATCACTCCGATCTCGAATTCTTCTAACGTCTCTGTGTTTCATTAAACTTTACTTTTTCGGTCCCTTCCGCCGAATCCCATTAACTTCCGGTTTTATAATTGGAAGTTTCGTGCTCGTTGCAATTAAACCAGAGCAAAAAACAAGTGTAGACCGGAAATGTTTGCATTTTTTTAAGCAAACACAAGGAAATTTACGTCGAGTAATATGCAAATAGGCGAAATATAAATATGCCATTACGGAGATTAAACGGGCGAGGAATGAGACATTTATGTAAATTTGTTCTTAGTGTTGCAACTATTTAAATATTTGGGGAAAGTTGAAAGATTCCTAACGCGGAGTTAGACGGATGATTTAATTAATTGCAGAACTTGATCATAAACGATACGACATCGCTTTTAATCCATCCGAAAGTTGTGTTTTTCTTTAAATCAAACCTTCGTAATCTAACACATTTCAGTAATCGAGCCTCGTCTCGAAAATGTTTTAATGACGAGCCTTTTGAAAGCCCGTTTTGGACTACATTCAGCCATCTGAAATCATAATCGAGTTTGGCATTTCCGAATTAGGCACAATTGAAATTTTAATGAACTTACTTTCGGATTCTTCGCCCCCTTTCGTGCGTTAATTTTTAACGCAAAGCTCTCCGAATTTCTTTCACAATGTTGTAAAAGCGTGTAGTTTACATACATTATTGAAATCAGGACGATTTATACAAGTGCGAGCGTTTACAAAGCTTTTAACAAAGATTTACATTTTTGGAAGGAAGACGTTACTGTTGTAAAGATCGGAAATGAATTACTTGGGCGAGGCTTCTGATGCGGAAATGGAGGGGCGGTGCTTTTCGACCGCTTTTAGGAGATTTTATGTCGCAAACGATTATGATGAAAATTTTGGGACACTCTGTATAATCAAAAATATATTCTCTAAAATACATCCGAGAGCATAAAAAATATCAAAAATATAAAAATTCCGATGAGGAATTTTTAATTGTCCGTTGTGGAGAGATGTCCGCTAATAGGAGGTGTAAATTTAATATAGGTTTTGTTGCGTTTCCACAAAAATGTCCGTTGTGAGGAGGTGTCCGTTATTCGGAGGTGTCTATTAAGAAAAGTTTCATTGTAGAAAAATTTATTTCGTAAAGTGCTGTAGTGTCCTATTGTACAGTAGAACCTCTCGACAACGGACACCAATGGGGAATTTTTAATTGTCCTTTGTAGAGACATGTCCACTAATAGGAGGTGTAAATTTAATATAGGTTTCGTTACGTTCCTACAAAAATGTCCGTTCTGAAGAGGTGACCGTTATTCGGAAGTGTCCATTAAGAAAAGTTTTATTGTAGAAAAATTTGATTCGCAAAGTGCTGTAGTGTCCTAATGTACAGTGAAACCTCTCGACAACGGACACCGATAGAGAATTTTTAATTGTCTGTTGTGGAGAGATGTCCACTAATAGGAGGTGTAAATTTCATATAGGTTTTGTTACGTTCCTACAAAAATGTCCGATTTGAGAAGGTGTCTGTTATTCGGAGGTGTCTATTAAAAAGGGTTTTATTGTAGAAAAATTTGTTTCGTAAAGTGCTGTAGTGTCCTACTGAAGAGTAAAACCTCTCGATAACGGACACCAATGAAGAATTTTTAATTGTCCTTTGTGGATAGATGTCCACTAATGGGAGGTGTAAATTTAATATAGGCTTTGTTACGCTTCTACAAAAGTGTCCGTTGTGAGGAGGTGTCCGTTTTTCGGAGGTGTTCATTAAGAAGAGTTTTATTGTAAAAAAATTGTTTCGAAAAGTGCTGTTGTGTCCTAATGTACAGTAGAACCTCTCGACAACGGACACCTATAGGGAATTATTAATTGTCCGTGGTGGAAAGATGTCCGCTAATGGGCGGTGTAAATTTAATATGGGTTTATTTACGTTCCTACAAAAATGTCCGTTGTCAAGAGGTGTCCGTTATTCGGAGGTGTCCATTAAAAAGGATTCACTGTAGAAAAATTTGTTTCGTAAAGTGCTGTAGTGTCCTGGGCCAGGTGGTCTACAAAGACAATTATTTGGCTTTATCAGAGCAAATGTTTCGTTAAATTCTGTCTCCGAACACGTTTATCGTTCAATGGTTGTCGTCTGTAAAGTACGTACGTGTGATGGTCTGAGCTGTACCATCTGTAGAAATGTACAGTAAAACCTCTCGACAACGGACAACAAAAGCGAATTTTTAATTGTCCGTTGTGCAGAGATGTCCTCTAATGGGAGGTGCAAATTTAATATAAGTTTTGTTACGTTCCTACAAAAATGTCCGTTGTGAAGAGGTTTCCGTTACTTAGAAGGGTCCATTAAAAAGGGTTTTATTGTAAAAAAATTTATTTCGTAAAGTGCTGTAGTGTCCTGGGCCAGGCGGTCTACAAAGACATTTGGCTTTATCAGCGCAAATGTTTCGTTAAATTCTGTCTCCGGACACGTTTATCGTTCAATGGTTGTCGTCTGTAAAGTACGTACGTGTGATGGTCTGCTTTGAGCTATCAAATACAGGCAATTTCCTTAATTCGTGTGAATAAATTTTAGCACATCTTCAAAGAATCGCACTCGTTCCACTTTTAACCTGTGTTTTTTGCAAAATCTCTCTCACAATATCCATCTAATAAAATTTAATTGCTTCGAGTTGAGTCCTTTTGCGGCTTCCTCCTCTCAATATACACACGCCGTGAAAGTCGTGAAATTGCAATTAGTACAAGTTTTAATTAAAAATTTTATACCCGACCTTTCTGAAAAACTGTCGACCTAACTTTAAAATAAATTAATTAATTTCGAATTTTCAAACCGGAGCGAAAGCTACAATTCACGAAACATTTTTTAAGTCGGTGTCATTACCAGGAGGAAAAATGCGCGTATCTAGGCGAAAAATCCCTTAACGAGACGATCAGTTCGCTGAAAAAATCACCAGACTGTTATTAATTCTGCCGTCTCATATTCCGCTAATTAAGTGGCTTTGGCGGTCGAATTTGAGTGAGGGTCGGAATCACACCCACAATGTATTTACGAGTCAACATTCTAAAAAATCAACGGTAAACACGTTCATTAAAACTTTCGGCGTTCGTCCAAATTTTTGTTTAATTAAATTCAATTAACGTCTTCTGTCGATCGCTTCCAGCCAATAAACAAACACATTTGCATTTTTACCAATTATTTTCAAACATGATTAAAATGTGTACATTCTGTTGTTGAGTGCAGTTACATTTGTGTTAGTATCATTAAAAGTATTGATCGTTTTCATTTAAATACAACCAATGTTTACTAAATAAACATACTAAACAAATCCAAATTTACTTTCAAATTAGGGAGAGTTTGTCTTAATGTATACGAAATGCTAAAAGGAACATTTGTTTCACCGTTCTGCCAGTTGAAGGAACAACATTTCAGCTAAAATTGCTGTACATATAAATACAAATAGTGCTTTGTTGCTGTTATCATTTGATTCTTATTATTAGAGTCGGGATTTTAGGTTTTTGCTTTTTCATATTCCTTCATAGTTTTTAACATATGTCAATTTTTTTGTTAAAATTTTTATTTGGAAGGATTTATCTAAGATATCACAGCCCTTAAACCCTTTACGATACATGAATATTTTTTTGCAATCGATAACCGAAGATTTGAAAAGTTTTCTAGAATTTTCAAAATTGTCAACTGTCAAAATTCATGGCTAGTTTGATTTTTTCAAAATGATTTTCAAAAAACTGCTATTTTTCTTTTAAAAAACCTTATTTTCTTTACGGCTACCGAAAGAATATCAATATTCATGGTGACTTTTATCAATACGTCCTATATCTATCTCTTACAGTTTTTGAAAAAAATCACAAAAAACGGATTTTACTTCGTAATTTTCATAGTTAATCAAGTAGACCTTGCAAAATGGTCAACATTGTTAAATTTCAATATCACATTTAGTTTTTAGCTGGTGCATTATCGAATAAGCAATAAAACAATAATACTTAATTATAGTTTATGCTAACTTAGTGAAGTATGTAAAGTAACTCAATCAGTCTGCCCTCGAATTTTGAACTTCTTGAATAAAAATGGTACACAAATAGGACATTTCTTTTAATTATTAGCACAATTTAATCGTATTTTTCGAAAGTTTACTTGGTTAAAAAAGAAAATAATGAGCAAAAATTCTGTTTTTGCGATTATTTCAAAAACTGTAAAAGACAGATATCGAAGATGTTAATAAAAGTCTGCAAAAAATTAATGTTCTTTTGATTGCCATTGAAAAAACAAAGTCATTACATTTGAAAAAAATGTTTTATAATAATTTTTTAATCATCATTTTCAAAAAATCATAGTAGCCTTGCAATTTGACAGTTGACAATCCTGAAAACTTGAGAAGACCTTTTGAACCTTTGACTATCAAATTCAAGAAAAATTATTCCCTTATTGTAAAAGGTTTACGATCTGTAATATTTTAAATGAACCCCTGCAAATGAAAATGTGCATAAAAAATTGACATACGTCAAAAACTATGACAGACAAGTACTAACAACTTAGCTACATTTTACTCAGTTTCAAAAGGCAAATTCAAAAATGCAATAAAAACAGGTGGTTATCATTTAAAATTTCAACCTTGGCGCCAATTTTTTGAAATTCCGAAAGCTCAGCCATTTTGAAAATAATTTAGTTGAACTCAGACTAGTCGACTTAGATTGCATACAAAATTTTAAAGCTCTAGCTTCATTAGAAGTTAAAAAGTTTCTAATGTAGGGCCTACAAGAATCACCCTGTAAGGATTATTCACAGTGTTATTGTTTGTTGTTTTAAGTTTACAAAAAGAAACCTTTTTAAAAGCAACTTGCTTTATTGTTTGTCCCATATTTTCTGAGCCAAACATGAGAAGATTCCTGTCTTCCTGTTGTCCGAATGAATTGAAATTTTGCATACTTACGTTATCTGCGTAACAATGCAATAATATATAGTTAATTACCTTCTAAATGGGTTAAATGGGGGTGTTAAAATTTTAAGTTAAGATTAAATGGGATGTTTGATTTGTCCATACCGCATCTCATTCCACTATATACGGTATGTTGGACAGTATGACGTCACGGTATGTGAGTAACATTAAAATTAAAATATTTTTTTAATAGAAATATAGGCATTTTACCAAATAATTTTCATTACAGTTTATTACAAATAAATATCGCTAATTTTTTTAAACTCATTTATCTTAGATGACAAACACAGAACAGAGGTTAGGATATTCTGTCAAATGCTAACAGTTGTTTCCTACCACATATCGCTAAACATGTGCACAAGTCAGAAAAATAATGATGTTACAACGCAGTTAAACTGCAACTCAAAGAAAATGGTCTTTAGAATAAGTATATATTTAAAAGTAAAAAATATAAAATATATAAAAAATAATGCACTAAAATAGAAAAAAAAAGTTTTTCTACCAAAGGAGAATTCAGAATATGTTTGCGTTCAGGTTAGGATACTAAAATTTATAAAGGCTTTGGGAATCATAACAATACAGCATTATAAAATTACTTTGTTCAGTTTGATCAGTCCCAAAAATTTTATAAATTTTACAGAAGAAATTAAATTTTTTGTGCATCTTTTCTATAAAAAAATTTTTGAAAAAAAATTTGTTACTTTTTCTGTTTTCGTCAACATAATTAGCGTACTAACAACAAATGTGCTCTTGCTGTACTTGAATCGGTAAAAAATTGGTTCATTTCCCTATCAGCATAATCAATAGTTGAGTAGTTGCGGCGATGGTAAAATTGATTGCTTGAGAGTTCGCCTTTCAGTGGTTTTGTATGATAGATGGCTGTCTTTATTCCCATTTTATTACCTTTACTGAATGTTATCAGATAAACGTAATTTAGTTGGTCAATTTTCGAAATTCCGTTTCAAGTTTTCCAGTTCGTCAAATCGTGTAGAGGCGTAGTTTTCGTTGGGTGATTTGTTCAGTCCACATTATTGGTAATCAATGCGCCTAATGACCCCAACACTTAGTAGTAATTCAACGCCGGCCCAAACAATTCCCCCTTTCATACTTTAAAAGCCACGATTC
The DNA here is from genome assembly GCF_031307605.1 of Tribolium castaneum. Taxonomy (NCBI): domain Eukaryota; kingdom Metazoa; phylum Arthropoda; class Insecta; order Coleoptera; family Tenebrionidae; genus Tribolium; species Tribolium castaneum. Next base: position 8,265,146 of record NC_087400.1, read on the forward strand.
GAGATAAAACCGTAGCGAAAGAAAATTCGAGCGCGCAAAAAACACGTCTGCCTCTGCACATCCCGTTTGAAATCCATCCAGCCAGCCATTCGCATTGTCCACAACACAAAGTATCCCAACTTTTTTAAATATGAAAAAAGTTTGCTCTCGCAATCCCCTTCTCTCGCTCCTCCAGGAACAAGACACGAAAACAAAACAATTTTTCCCCTCGTCCTCGGTGCTACTAATTAACAATTCCATCTGAGAGAATCTCGTGTTTTGGGAATTTTGTTTGGATAAACGCGACGCCGACGACGTCAAATTGAGTTATTTGTCTCGAGTCATACTCTACCTGTTTGAATTTATATAATTCAGCGGGAAATGCTCCAAGTTTTACTCCCCTTTTCCTTATAAATATGAATATTACCGTCGAGCCTCACCTCTTAAGTAAGAATTCATGAATAATTAAGGTTAAACTTGTATAAACTGTTTAAAGTTTGCTGTTAATGCGAACACCCAGGCTTGCCAACTACTTGATGCTAATTGCGTTACACATTCGCTGTTTTATGCCGAATTCGCATTGTCGCCAACTCTTGCCCGGAAGCTCACTAATTACTCCAATTTCCAATTTAAAATTTTGGTTGTTAACTCGTCAATACTTATGCTTGAGTAAACTAACCGCTATTGGCCTATGCTACTATGAATAATATATGAGAATAGGGGAACAAAGCGGGAAATTGATTGTCAAACTAAAAACTATCGATTAATAGTTTTTCATTAAAGTAAGATTGTTATTGTTGACATCTGATTCTAAAAGTCACAAAGCGGTAAACACTTTCAATTCTCAATTTTATAGCATTTGAATGCACCGTAAAGCCTTTAACGACATTATAACAACTTCTAAAAACGATTTCTATTTACAATCGTCTATTTCAAATTGAAGCAATTCAACAATTTTAAAATTTTTGGCTTTTATTTTAAAATCCCATTTTTGCTTTTTAAAATTTTTATTTAACTTGCTTTGTTGACTGTCTGTCTGTGTTATATTTGTGGAGCCAAATTTGAAAGGATTTCTGTTGTCCGAATGAATTGAAATTTTGCATACTTACGTAATCTGCGTGACAATGCAATTTTATATAGTTAATCACCTCCTAAAGGGTTTAAATAGAGTTTTAAAGTTTTAGGTTATATTTACAAATGGGTTTTCGATGTGTACATACCGTAACTTATACCAACATTAAGAATATATTGGTCATTGAGATAATACCTAATCATTTTCATTACGTTTCGTTACAAACAAATGTCACTATTTTTTTTACTTATTTATCTTGAACGATAGAGTATTGACACAGAACAGAGGTTAGAATGTGCTTTCCAACACATACCACTAAACAAGTTTGCACAAATCAGCAAAATAATAATGTTACAATAAACAATATGGCGAAACTAAATCTCAGAAGAAAAGACATTTAAATAACTTTTAAATAAAATTAAGCTTTTTTCTATAAAAAAATATTTTTTAATTTTTTTTATTTGTGTATTGTAGGTATTGCATATACATGCAATATACATTAATTAAACTCTGTTGGTACTTTGGCGTCATGTAACTTTATTAGACCAAAAAAAACCAATTTTTTTTACAAATTTTTGAAACTTAGAAGCGTCAGTTACGTATTTTTATTTATATCGCTTAAAACTTCTTAAATCTTTATCCAGTTTTGAAAACTTTTCATTCTTGTTATTATAGTAAAAAGTAAGGATAAGTCGTGTAATGTTTTCATTAGTTCTACGGTTGAAAATATAACAATATTGTTGCTGTTTTGCGTATAAATTGAAATAATACTTTGTTCGGGTAAGCTTTTGTGCTACAGAAAAGATGGATTTACAAGTAGGTACAGAAATACTTTTGAAGCAATATTCAATTGTAAACACTAGCTTGTCCAACCATGTAGCAATTATTATATGTTGTAAGCCGCTTAGTGTATACATCTTGTGTAAGCGATTTTTCGTTAAAAATATTTTTCCTAATACCGTTACCGAATGCAAGATTTTACCTCTAATTTTGACGTGATAAACTATCACTTATTAAGTAACTAGTTATGTAATGACAATCTATCATGTAATCCAAATTAAAGGACGTATGTCTGCGGATCTTAAGCCAATTGTCAAAAAAAATGTCAAAAAATTAAGCAAATTAAATTATTGCTCAAATCTAGTTTTACACCATTTACCGTTCGGGTGTTATTTGTGTCACAAATTCACGGCATTTAACAGTTTGAGGTAATTTCAGTTTAAATTTTAACAGAAGGCTGGACTAATACTCGACACCGGACACACGTTCTCAAGTGATACGCCTATTTGATAGAACGACGTAAAAATATTTTTACGGATTTGCTTCATTTTGTCGGTAGTCAAGTATTGGAAACTGAAATATAGTATAGCAGACTTAAATTTTTTTATACTTTTTTGTATGATCAACCGTATTTGCAGCGTTCGCAGAAACACAAACTATAATTTTTTGCGCACCATCACATATGTATCAAAATATTGGAAATAACTTTAGACGATACAAAAAAATGTAAGGAACAAGTTGTTGTAGGTAATAAAATTTCCTATATAAAAAAGTCCAGGACGACATATTTCTAATTTCTACAATTTAGATACAAATTAACTTTTCCTTACTTGGCCACCGGTAAAATAAAAATTATTCGTCGCTTGAGCATAATATGGTCTCGAGGACCTTTCTAAAGAAAATTTAATTTTTTATATATTTTACTTGTATCTTTTTTCT